>NC_046158.1:113164604-113257104 GCF_011064425.1 Rattus rattus | reverse complement strand
CAGAGGAATTTGGTCTTTTCCCCATAGGATCTACTTTGCCCATGGGAAAAAAATCTTGTCGGTAGAAGTGGGTATGATGGCTTGGAGTAGTGCCAGGTTACAGGCGAAGACAAATTAAAGGTCGTCATTTACTTAAGTACAAGATGGGGAGTTTGCACTCAGCAGTAGTGTGAGAGGGAAAGGCTAGAAGAAACTGAAAAAGTAAAATTGGAAGGATCTTAACACAAAGATGAAGAGCGAGTTGGGGCGACCTGATGCACGAAGTGCAGGAGCAGGCCCTGCTAATAAATGTACAGGAAAAATTCTTAGGAAGACCGCATTGTGTTCCCAAACCCAAACCCTCCATTTCCACTAGGGTCAGTGACGAAGTTCTTATGGTCGTTCCTTCAGAGCCATTCATAGCAGTAAATGTGTATTCAAAGGGAAGCTAAGTCCTTTCACCAGGCAGGTTCCACCTCAGGGAGCCATTTGTGCTTAAATAATTCATTGACAAAAGACCCATGCACATGTATAAAAGGCTAACAGCTGGACAATATTTGGTCATCCCGGAAAGGTAACAGTCGTAAGAGCCATAAGGAAAACAAATAGGATTAAATGTTTTGAAAATTAATCTTAGCGATAGATTTGCTTTCCACCGATTGAGTTTTTGCTGACTTGGCAGTGATTCAAGTCAGATGGCTGTTTCCGCATTTTTTTTTTTTTTTTTTTTGGACAAATAAATTACAAAATCTCCAGAAAACACACAGATTCATGAACAGTGGTTATTTTTGATATGCTGATGAGTGAATGATTATGGAGTCTGCAATCATTTAAAGGTGAAACTAACAATGATTTTATAATTGTGTTATGTATAGATTACATACGATTAAAAGAAAATGTCAGGGGACAGGATTCACTCTATTTTGAAGTTGTTAAGTGTGCCATAGCTTCTGTAATGACGCTATGGGGCCACGTATCACGAAGTTTGTCCCTTAAGTCAGCTTTTTATCTGGAAAAACACAAAGTTGTCTATTTGTCCTGAAAAACTACAGAGGAAAGCGAAGAAGAGGGCAAGAGTGGACTGCGCGAGGACACACATCTCACCGTTCGCTTCTCACGAACCCAGGAAGAGGCCGCTAGAGTCTCAAATGTTCCGCTCCAAATTCAGAGTGACTTTGAGTTTCTCACTGCAGAGCCAACAGTACCTGAAATGACAGACAGATCCCTACAGAGGAAAGCTCTGTGGCTAGCTCTCACTATGATTTTTTTCCTCACTCATGTTAGGAGTGGGTTTCGCCACTGGGATGATAGAAATGTCTAAGCTTCCTTTCCCATGGGGCCTCCTGCATCTGCATGGCCACCTGTAGAACGGGAGCAGCTTTCGGATGAGTTGTCTCGGTACTCCATGTTTTCATCGCAGATTAAAAATAGCAATTCCACCTTTGGGTTTTTCTTATGTCCACCTCAAATTAAGCCACAAGAGGAACTGAGCGAAACAGCATCTCCATGGTCATCCCCCTGCTTCTTTATTTGATCATTATGTTTATTGCTTGTATAGTACTCCATAGAATAAGGGCGTCGAGTTCATTCAGTTATTCAGTTATCTTTGAATAACTTGAGTAAGGCAGACTAGCTGTAAAATACCTGACTGATGTAAGGAGCACTTTCAAGACTGATTCTATATTACCTCTCTAATGTTTCGAACTGTGTGCGAACCCCATAGTCTGTCCTCCAACCTTACCTAATCAGAAGCCCTCAATGCACCTCCAATTGTTGTACTTATTTATATTAAAACAATGAAATTAGCAAATGAAGACTGAATCTACTCAAGACATATTATTTCACACGCGCATGTGTTGTGTAAGTTAATTAATTCACAACTCCACAGTCACTCAGGCTAAGCATTAAATCCATAGATCCTGTCCGCCCTATTTAAAATGGACACTTTGTACCCTGAACCCAAAATCTCCCTATGACCCATCCTTACACCCAGGTAAGCACTCTGCATCATAAGCATAATCTGTTTTAACTCCTCATGCATGTGAAATCAATGTTGGTCTTTCTGAGTCTGGTTTATTCCATTTAGCACAATGTCTTATTTCATCCATGTTTTTGCAGGTTTCCTAGTGTCCGGTTTAAATATACGCTATAGATTCTGCCTGAATGTGTTCGCAGTGGCTAAGAATTTGCGTACGTGTTTCTCTGTGTGTTCATGTGGAGAACAAACAACAACTGCTCACCTTGTTCTGTTGACTTTGTTTCTTGAGACAGAACCCCTTGCTTGTTCCAGATGCTCACAGCAAGATTGGCTGGCCAGCAAGATCCAAGGATTTTCCCGTCTCTACATCCCTAGTACTGGACACACAAACAAACACTAGCACATCCATACCCAGCTTCCTGTATGAGTGCTGGGCCTCACACTTGGGCCCACAGGCTATGTGGCTAAAACTGTAACGGCTGAGCCATCTTTCCAACCTTCCCCAATTCTGACCGAGTCACTTAGCAAAACTCAGTTAAGTTACTTCAGTGTCTTCTTGCTCTGAGTCATACTGAGCAGCTTAGTCAAGGCTGTGAAGGATGGGAACACTGGGTTAGGCACAAGCATACAATGGTGAGGGGGACCGAAGTACATTGGAATAATGGACAATGGATGATCCCCCATGCATACAAATGAAAGGAACTACTATTTTGAAAATGTCCACTCTATATAAAGTGATCTACAGATTCAGTACAGTCCCAAGCAAAATTCTACTTTTTTTCCAGAAAATAGAAAGAATACCTTAAAAATCTGTATAACTATAGAAGACCCCAAATAGCCAGTTTTAAGCAAACCACCCCCCAAAAAAGAAATTTTAGGCCAAACCAAAAAAATTCATAGACACCACACTCTGATTTTAAATTATATTACAAAGCTAGAATAGTCAAAACAATATTATACTTGCATAAAAACATATCACTATAACAAACAGCCAAGAAATAATCCCCTCTGCTAACAAAAGTCTGCCGGTATCACTAAAAGCACACAGAGTGCTTGTTCTGAGGCTATAGCAGAACACTGAGTAATCTATGAAGAGTAGCTATGTGGGGTGGGGATTACTAATTGGTGGTGGCACTTGCCTATTACATGAGAGGCCTCAGAATGTGTCCTCAGTCCCATAAACAGAACAAATAAACACCACAGATTTATCAAAGTCACAGTTCCAGGGACTGAAATCCAGCCCAGTGGCCACATCTACTGAGGGCTCATTAATTCATTATTTCACAGCAGAGCAGCAGAGGGATGGGAGGCCAAGGGGAGAGCTGTCAAGACAAAAGCGGTGGTCTTGACTTATAAGCATTTGTTCCTGTATTAGTAAGTCCAGGTCAATGAGAACAATATTAAATCTATTCACGAGAGTGATGCCCCCTTGACCTAAGATCTTACCACCTTTCAATCCTGTCACATTAGAGTCTAATTGTTCTACACCTAAAGTCTTCGGGATACAGAAATGTGGCAAGAAAAACCTCTTTAGTAGATGATGTTAGGGAAATGGCGCTCACATGCAAAACAATGCATTCTGACCCTGCCTCACATCATGAAAGTTATTAAGAATGTTAAAGATGTAAATATAGGGTTTAATGCCATAAATGAAAACTTAAAGTGATAGTTCCTGGACATTGGCCTTGGCAATGTCTATTTGGTTATGACGTCAAAAAATAGGCAAGAAAAAGAAAAATAAGCAACTAGACATAGACTAGGCTAAGTGTTTCTGTGTAGTAAAGGGGAAAACTCAGGGACGGGTGAATGAGTTGGGAGACGCATCTGTAGGGAGCACATCTGTAGGGAGCACATCTGTATCTCCAGGCATACCTGTAGCTTAATGGACTACCTTTAGAAGCTGCAGGTTCAAGACTTGGGAAGCAGACGTCACTCTCCCATGTGGACCAGGCATCTGTCAAGGTAACAGGAGAACGCACCTTCACTCCATTCGCACAAGCAATGGAAAATACCATTCAAACAGCTCATACACAGAAAACCAAGTTATTACTCATACTTTATTTACAAACTATCAGGACATTTCAGGGAATTATTTTTATGTTAATAGAGAAATTCGTAAATCATGAAAACCTGCACAATCACATCGTTTTTATTGCAAACGCTATTTTAAGTATTTTCTTCGACAAAAGTAAAATGATTATGTATACCCAGGGTTCTACTGCTGGATAACTAGAGATAGTAAGAGATGCATATGTTAGGATATTTAAGCAGCATCAAAATGTATAGCATGAAAGTAGCAATCTTCTTTGCTATCTCGAGTGACCTTCCTTAAGGGTTGCCAGATTAACGAGTGCATGTATAGACTTACAAATCAAGACATGATATTTTTACACATGCACCTATTTGTCTTATACCCTTTTCTTATAGAAGTCTGGCTTCACAGACACTAATCTATAACATACGTTTTTGCTTTTTAAATCGTAATATTATTATTATTTTGTTTTTATGTGTAGGGGCAGTTTGCCTGCGTGGATGTCTGTTTACCACGTGTGTGCCTGGTGGTCACAGAATCCAGAAGAAAGTATCAGGTCCCTTGGAACTAGAGCTACAGATGGCTGTAAGCTGCCTATGGGTGCTAGGAATTCTACTCTGGTCCTCTGTAAAGCTGCTGTGTTCTTAACCACCAAGCCATCTCTAAGTCCCCTTTCGCTTTTTAAAAAACAAATACATCTTAGAGCTCTTCCCACACGTATCTACCTTTTTGTTTTCAGTGGGAGTATTGTCTGATTGGGATTGTTGCTTCAGATTATTTAATTTCCCCCTCTTGTAGGCATTTAGATATTCCCCCCCTTTTTTTGCTCTAGTAAAAAATGTTTAGTAAGCATATCTACAGTTATGCAGATATACCCAGAAGGTATATTCAAAATGGATTTTCTAGGTCTATGTGTAAAGCTATTTTTGAAAGATAGTGATAAAGTACATTCTAGAAGTACGTGCCTTGACCCCCTGGCCTACCAACAGAATCCTCATCCTGTTCGCATCCTGACACACGCTGGTAAACAGTAAGGTAAGAATGATGCCTCGTTTAAATTTGTATTTCTTATTACGAGTGCAGTTGGAAAATCTTGAATTTAGTATTTACTCTACACTCACACACATACTCACATACATACACACACACATGCACGTACACTCACACACACACTCAGATACACACACACAAACACACACACACGATGCTATGTAGCTATCATATGGCCCTTCTTCTTAGTGATTTTTACAGGTTATTGTACATTAAAGAAATATGTGTCTGCATATACACTTTAAATATTTACCGAGTTGAGCATATTTATCTTTGGTTTTGCCATTTCTGTGCTTTCTGTCTAAGTGTGTGCATGCTCGTGTACATGACTGTAGTTTCTTGCATTCCATGGCCCACATGTGGATGTCAGAGGACAACCTTAGACATCAGCTCTCTCTTTCTTTTTTGTTGGAGATGTGTCTCTTGATCACTGCTGTGTACTCCAGACTAGCTGGCCCAAGGGACTGTCCTGGGGACTGTCCTGTTGCTTCCTCCCATTTTGCTGCCAAAGCATAGAGACTACAGATTCCAGCTACCCCATTCATCTCCTGTGTGATGAGGGGATTTGAACTCAGGTCTTCATGTTTGTGTGGCAAGCACTTTACCTACTGAGCCATTTACTCAGCATGGAGATGCATTCTTAATACTAAGGGAGGTGCCCTTAATACTAAGATGCCCCAATACTGAGGAAGGTGGAGGCAGAAGCTTCAGGAATCCAAGGTATCCTCAGCTAGCTAGTGAGTTCAAGGCCAGTGTGGGATCCTGGAAACATCCCTTCAGAAAAGAAATTTTAAAATGAACCTCTTGTCATCGTATCCCCACATCATGCTAATTTTAGTTCTCTCTGTGTGAGCCATTAGCTTTCCGTGTGTGCACCCTGTCCGTTGGCCTTCCGTGTCTGCGAGCGCAGTCACTCACCTCAGCCCTCAGCCTTCTGTGTGTGGGCCCAGTCACTCATCCTGGTGTGTGTAATAAAGTGCATGCACCTCAGTTCCCTTGACTTCTTGTGCTGGAATAGATTTCATTATATTTCATGAATTTTTTATATAATAAATTAGATAACACACATACAATATATTCAATATGTCATACAATGCCATACACTCTTTAATAAACATTAAGTAATTTAATCATAACAACTTATAACTTTGGACCTTTGGTTTGGCTGACCTTAAGCATATATGTCTCTTGCTTAGACTTCTACATCAGACTCCTTTTATCCACCTACCGTCATCTCCTCCTAACACGAAGATATTGCTCTACCCTTGAGTACTAGATATTGCTGTCAAGAAGCCTATATCAGTTTTTTTATACCCACGTGTCCTAGAACATCATTATGATCTTCAAAGTTATAATTTCATAAGCCAAGTCTGTGCTTGCCATCACTAACTTAGCTCTTCCCAAAATACATAACATAAAATATTTAATAGATTTGTTGGTTCGAATGTTTTTCACCCAGGTACTATTTTCTTGTAGTATGTACACGAAGCCTCTGCTCTTCTTCTGTTGTCGGGACAGCTCTCTCTTCATGTTTTCACTGCCCTGTCCTCTGTTAGAGGCACAGGTATAAGTGAGGAAGGCCTCTGGGCGAGGAGAAGGGATACCAGGGTCTACAGCTTCCCTCTAATTTGGCTTTGTCCCTTCGAGAAGTGTGCCTTCCCTTTTCCACTCTTTAGTAGTATGTTTATTTTTTCCTTCTTATTCCTTTAAAACAGCTTACTATTTTATTTCACACCTCCACTTTGCTTCAAATTATACATGCCTAGCACTTATCACTCTGCAGTATTTCAGGGTCTTGCTTAAATCCATGGAAGCATTTCTGTATGAGTTTACAATGTCCATTGACAAGTGGGTTCTTCAAGTCTTGGAGGTAGGATCTATTTTACTTTCTACAGGGATGGTGGTAAGGCAATTTATATTAAAGAGATATTGAGAATCACTGTGACCTACTGTAGAATCAACGGTAATCACATTTTCTGAGCACTTAGATTGTGTCAGTTACTCTGAACATAATCTAAGTCATTTGATTTTTTTCAACAATATTGAAAATTAGGCATGTGTAGAAGATGAATAAAAAGCCCAGAGTGGTTAAATAGCATATCCCAAACCATTCGGGTCCAAGTCATAGAAATGGGATTCAAGTCTTAGTACCCATGTCTAGTTCTACTCTCTAAGATAAATCAACATCATGTTCATCATAAACTACATGCTCACTTTGAAGAGGGCAAAGACAGCTTTGTGCTGAGATCAACTTTATCATCTCTGTCCAGACATGCCATGTGCAGCCAACCCAATGACCAAGTTTATACACGTTCTTGCCAAAGTGATTGGATTGGATTTCCTATTGACCCATCCTTAAGTAATAAAGATAGCTTCATGGATGTGTCCTTTCACAGCTGTACAGTCGAAGGAGGAACAACGGAGCAGGGAAAGGTGAACTGTCACATTGCAGGGCTGTCTTTTACTTGGGCATGTTATGGTGTGAAAGGAAAGGGCCAGCCTGGCGTCCAGCCACATAGTTAAGATTAACTCTGCTGTGAAGGTGGAATGGATGAATCAGCCAATCTCTCTGTATTGTTATTGTAGGCCACAACACAGAAGGAAGTTTTCCTTTAGGTACTAGTCAAATTATTCCCTTGGGATGTATCATAAAGAAATATCATTGGATTGTCTAATTATGGTAGTCACCAAAGCTGTTTTTATGAAAGCAAGACTGATCACAAATTCAGGTTTTAATGAAATCCAGAAATCTGGTGAATGAAATTGGTTTCCAATATTTTTCAATTGAATGCTTTTGTCAGTCATCAGAATCCTAAGGTGAATGTGTAATGAAAAGACTTCAGCAAGATTAATTCAATAACTTACAGTGAAGTTAATATAAAGTATCAACTTTTCTCTTTTAAGACAATCACACACACACACACACACACACACACACACACACACACACACACACACACCAAAAATACTTACAAATTCCTTACTGAGTATTGCTCTATTGTTCAAAAAGTATCTGAAAGTTTAAGGTGTAAATTTGGCAACTGGGTAATATTCACAAGGGAGAAAATCCAGGGAAATTTAAAGAAAATAAGCTTTGCAATGTGTGTTGAATACAGGTAACAGAACATGGTCTGTGTTGATAATGCTGCATTAGTAAACCTGAGTCCAGGGAAGTCTTGTTAGATGCCATTGAGAAGGCTGTCAGAGTAAAGGGAGGTGTCAAAATACCAGTTGGAGCAGAGCACTGTGAGAAAGACTATTTCCTACTGTGTATAAATGAAGAGCAAATACAGGAAGTCATAAGGTCATTTCAGGAAATAAAAAACAACCCACCCTACTGAGTTTCACATATTGTAGTTATTGGTCCTAGTATTTAGTTCACTCTGAGGGAATCAAAGCCTGAATACAAATTCCTTGACAGTTTGCCACCCCTCCCACATGTGAGTAGGCCTGTCACTGCTGTGACTGAGAGATTAAAGCAGAAGTTACACTCAGTGACTTCTAAGGCCACATCATCAAAGGCCAGGCAGGTTCTGCCTTGTTGGCTGGGACGCTGGCTTGTGAGGTTCTGCTTGCCACGCCATAGCTCTCACTGGCTTTCAGCTGCCATATTGGAGCCGCGGAACAGCTTACTATTCCATAATGCAGGCAGGAGAACTAGCCTGCCTGGCCCGATACTTCCTAGCACAACTTCAGGGCTGTAACGTCAACTTCCCATGCTTCTGTGTCCTCCTCTGTTTAATTGATAAAAGTGAGACTTATTATGGGGATCAGCTTGTTCAGCCCCCTTTCACAGCTGCTTTAAGAGTCAATATGATAATACTTGTTAAATACTTCCACTAAGAAAGCACTGGGCACCAGCTGGTTAATTAAATCACTCATACCCTTGCAGATGTGCCCTGCAGGCGTAGGCGCAGATCCCACTAAAGATGGTTCAGATCAAACCACTTCTGTTTTTGGACTCTGAAGAGCAACCCCCCGGCCCCCACCTCCCTGGCTTGGCCGTCATTGAAAGGGTTCTTAAACCTCTGATGAACTTGAGTGGTTCAGACTGAAAGGAAGAGCAGGGAAGTTTCCGAAATACTTCTTTTGCTAATATTTCCCTTCCTACATCCCTGACGTTTGCTGTGTTTACATCCTAGAGCCAGGTATTTCCCTACTTATGTCTTAACACTAACATAGTTGAACTTATAAAATTTACAAGTCTAAAATAGTTACCAGCGTGTACTCTCCTGCCCCCACCCCCAGCTTGCCTCACCCTCTGAGGGATTAGGTTATAAAAACGCATGAAGTCACCGCTCCTGTTTACTGGATAGTCCTGATGCTCAAATTCAGAAAAAGGAGAAGAGAGAGGGGTCAGCAGAGAACACGTGAGAAAAGATGATGGAGAGGGAGAGAGATTGGCAGAGAGACGGAACTAGCTATCTCCCAGGTGAATGAGTGGCTAACACACAACAGCCGGTTTGGCTATAACTGTCTTTCAATTGATTTTATAATAAAAGTTTGTTTTTAAAAATGGTGCTAGAACTTCCGGGTCAAAGTCCACTCAAAAGCTAGCTCAGTGAGCTAATGTAAATACAGAAGTGCATAGTCTCTGAGATACTGAGTGTATTTCTGATGTTCTGATCTAGAACCTGTTCACCTTGGCCTGGCGGCTTCACCCAGAGGAAGGCTTTGTGGGAATACTAGAGGTGGGAGCTGGGCAAAGCTGTCATTCTCCACTGCTGTGTTCTCCAGCTCTCTGGCCGGGGTGACTCCTATGTGATTCACTTTCTCTTGAGAATACCTCCAAAGTGGTGGCTTCTTCCAGAGTTCGCATCCAGACTCTGGCCCTGGTAAACACATTTTCCGTTAATCTTAGAGATGCTAACAGATTCTCGCCATTCCCAATCTCTGGGGTGCCTCACTGTTCCCTCTGTGGCTTCTTACCTCCCACCCCCACTCAAGTCTCTTTTGCCAGTGCTCTCTGTTTGAAGTATTAGAATACAGTTGTTTTCCTAAAGAGGACTTCACAGCTACCCGCTCACCCCCCACAGTTCTTTCTTAGTTTTGACCCATAGTAGAAATGAACAGCATTGTTTGGCTGACCTCACACTCCTACATGAAATGTCTCATTCACCTAAATTGGGAGGGAGTGTTACGATAGGTACATCCGCTTTGATTTTTCCCACCAGATGACAGGCTTTTGATAAAGGAGCACCACATTCACTTGCTCATTTAAATATTCTCTCTCACACAAGAGCTGAATCAACCGCTTAGATGAAGCCAGCTTCTTTTACCTCTACATTTTCTAGGAATCTTAGCCGTATTGTTTCCTATACTCTGTGCCTGGGAAACTCTGCCTTGTGTTACGGCACACATCACTCTGTATGCTAAGTGCACGTGGGGTTTGTGGAACCAAAGCTCACTGCTCAGTTGAAGAAGTGACTCCCCCTAGAGAATGTAACAAAGCATTCACCCACCGTAATACTAATAGTTCTTCTCCGATGGGCTCAGGGCCACCAAGCACCTCCCGGCCGTCAGCTCCCATCACCCACTTTATTTGCTTATACAGCACCACTTTGGGTGCTGGATATAGAATCTGGTCTGTCAAGTCGTGCCGTGGTGCCCACAGGGTCCTGCTCCTCAGTGGGGAAGATGGGACCCGGTGGTCAGAGAGGATTTGTTTGTGCGGTGGCTTTATTGCAGCTGCAGACTTAGCACATATGAAAAGGTTTTCTGTCCTCAGTCTCTGGATAAAGCACATTGCATCATCAGGAATTCCTGTCCTCTAACACAGAGTGACCAGCACGCCTTAATAAGCATTTGCCTTTTTATTTTCAGGTCAATAACGTAATGCCGCTTTCTGTTTATTATAAAACCAGGTTTTTTAAATTTTCTTCTCTTTTTTTTTCAAGCAGAAGGAATGACATAAAATAATAATTCTAATCCTCTGACTCTGGTACAGCCTTAGCACATGAACCAAGTTGTCTGAACTCTAGACATCAGGGCAACGTATGCCTCAAAGTAAGGCAGAGTTTCCCAGGCACATCTGGCAATAGAACATGTTGTCAAGTGAAGGGACTTGTGTATCTTTCCATGAGGTAGATGCTCTCGGAGAGGGCAGGAAACTGGCCCCATGCGAAGTCAAGGACAGTATCCTCTTAGTAACAGAGGGGTCAAGAGCCAAAAGTTCAAAGTTATCACTCTTTGGTTGGAAAGCACTTCAGAAGCGGAAAGACACAGACGCATCAAACAGGATGGAGGCCGTCTCAGATAGCCAGATATGGGTCCAACCTGCAGACCACAGCAGAACCATATGTCCCTCATTAAATGCTGTAGAGAAAGAAGGAGGGGAAGTAGAGGGAGGTTGGAGCCATAAGCTACAGGGCTACTGAGCAGAGAGATGTAGCCCGAGGGCTGACCTGAAGGAGTTGTTCATTAGTGTGCATGGCTCCTAATTTCAGAGTTAACCTTATTTCTTTAAAGTGCTTAGGTATCACAGGTCATGAAAAGTCCCTTCCAGGAACAGTAGTCCCAGAGGTGTTTGGAAAAGCCATAAGCTGGAGCAGGAGGCTTTGGCGTTCAGTTCTTCGTATGGGTGGAGGAGCCTTTAGCCACACAGTGACAAACAATAGAGCAGATGGGTTTTCTCCAGGGAACGAGGAGCCGCCCAATACCAAAGACATTCCCTAACACTTAGAAAATACTGTGTTGCTCTCATGGAAAGCGAGGTGAGTACTTACCAATCGGCTTACACGGTAGTAAGGAGGCCCCTGGAACACATAGATCATATAATACAGATCATGTGTGATACAGGTTTTCGATGTTTTTCCCTAAATGTGACTTCTAATTCATAAATTTCAGGTGAATGAAATAGCAATATCATTATGGAGTTACTTTTATAACCCAGTGGTTATACACAAGCAGCGAGCTAGACTATCTGCATTCAGACTGGGTGTCATGGTGGGGCATGATGATGTAAGCAGGCAGGAGGAGCATGGTGAGCGGTTTGAGAGTATGTGTTGTTTATGCTTGAGAAAGAAGGGACTGTGAAGCACAGGTATAAGGTGATTAGGTTCTAGGATTGTCCCCTCAAAGTCATCTTCTTGGTAGCTTCCAGAACATTCTAGTGCAGGTTCGGTACCCTTATCATTGTAAAGATATTCATCTTCTCACTCAATCTAATATTCTGCCAGGGCCTTGCATGCAGGGTCTCACAAGTCCACCATCTGGAACTGATGCCCAGTAGGTGACACGTAGCTTTAAAAGGATCAGATTTGACCTACAAAATACTTTTTTAAAATCTTTTTCAACTTCGTTGTAAATTTGAACAGGTTCTCTTCAAAACTCAGAACTGTTTCAGAGAGAAAGAGAAAGAGAGAGACCATTGTATCTTCATTGTTGTTGGAAAACCCTAATGAGCCTGTATTAAAAAAAAACCTACAATCCAATTATCATAATTATAAGCTATATGCCTAGATTGGGAAGATCCAGCCCTCTGCTAATTTATTCCCCAGCTGTGACATCCTTTGCTACTTGAAATTTCTCCTGGTCACGTGATTTTTCTCCATCATGGCTTCCTCCTCTTCTCCTATCCTTTCTCTTCCCTTCTTGGTCTCTTTCCCCCTGCCCTCCTCTCAAAGACCTCCTGTCCCACCTTTTCCTTCCACTGCCCAATCGAGAGTTCTAACCTTTATTGACCAATAAGGAGAAAGTTCACATGAGATCCTCTGAGTACTGATCGACTGCTCTTAGGGGGCGACCCCTCTTGAGGAAGCAGAATTAACATCAGAATACAAACCTTATCAGGACAGCCCACCCCACTTCATCAGTTACTGATGTCCCAAAGCAGTGGGTTGTCCCTCCTGAAGGGATAATTGTGCCAACAGAACCCACTGTTCTTGTTACCTCACTCATAATGTCCTTTGTTAGTAGAGAATAAGGTGGAAGCTGCATTGTATCAACAGTGGTATTGGGTGTAGAAAAGAGCAGACTATTTGACATCTACACATTCTAAAAGAGCAGCTTCAGTTGCTCACCCACCTGTCACATGAATGGCTGCTACAAACGAGCATTGCATCTTGTGTCTGAGTTAAAGTTATTGATAACAGAAGGGTGTGAATAGCACTGACTTTGACACTGACAAGCTACCGTGTAAACATGGTCACTTTGAGGAGCTTCATTCTCCTTTATTCTGTGGATGGCCATGTTGATACAGACCTCAAAGATGTGACAATTTACCTAGCTGAAGAATTGATCAAAGCATCTGGGTCTACATGGCCTATCCAAATGTAGTTTTATAAGCAATACTTTCTGGAAATAGCTTTTCAAGGAGGAATGACACTCTCCGTACTAACTTTGTGAATGGTTACAGAATTTTGTGTAAGTGCTGATATTGGAGGAATGATCAATGATCTCTTGGGATCTGGCAGGTACAGAGAGCGAGAAGTTATCACTCTCAGCACTGCCTTAATACCTTGGGTGCTCACAGTTCCTTGCTGCTCATAGGTCCTGGCATCTCAGTATCTTTCATCATTTTTCCCAACTGTCTAGCTAGGTTCCCCCTGCTGCACATGGTCTGGGCATTAAACTCTCCATAGTCAAGCCCTTTGTTTAGGCTACTCCGCTCCTGGCATTATGATAAAAATCAGTACTCATTGAATTTAATTAACTGCTCTCTACAGACCAGGATTTATTTACACATTGCATCTGGCTTTTTTGGTGACTCTCACATCAACTTAGAATTAAGAAGTTGCTTTTTTTTTTTTTTTTTTTGGCTCTTTTTTTCGGAGCTGGGGACCGAACCCAGGGCCTTGCGCTTCCTAGGCAAGCGCTCTACCGCTGAGCTAAATCCCCAACCCCAAGAAGTTGCTTTTTTTAATCATCTGTACTTTGGTTATGGAAGTTAAAGCTCAGAGAGATTAGATAATTTATCTGAAGTTACATTATTTATAAGGTACCAACTTAAGACTCTGACTCAGGTCTCTCTGAAGCTATGCTAGAAAGATAGCATGTGGAAAAAATATGTGTTCTGAAGTCTTTGAGGAGTTAAGATGGAAATAGAGTTTGCTTCCTTCTGTGAGCGCCACAGAGCGGAATCATCAAAACTACGTAGCACAGCACTGTGCCCACAAGTTTTCACAGTTGGCTGTTAGTGCAGCGAGAGGCAAGTGGCCATGGAACTTCTGATCTATAGCTTCTGGCAACTTGTGCTGTAAGAACACTCCCACCATGGCTCATGCCAAGCGAGGAAATCTGCACCACCAGGCACGGGGTTGAGAAGACCAGCGCACAATCAGACAGCACATTGGCCCAAGCAGATGTAGATTTCGTTTAAATACGAACAGCCACTCGAATGAGTGAGAATCATTGCTGTATGCACCTGAGGTTCAGAAAGCTGTCATGAGTCATGCAGAATGGGCTTGACAGGGGGCAAACCTGGTACCAAATGATTTGCCTCAGGGTCATAGGAAGCCTTTGTGAGAGGGAAAGAGATCATTGTTATGAGGTTCTAAAGAAAAGAGAAATGAAGTGGAGAAAGAGTGGGTAACAAGGCAGAGGAAGCTAAGTACCTAGGTCTCGGTTTCCACTGTGTGAACTTGAACAAGTTATTAATGACAATCTCCAGGTCTTTATGTTCTCACCTCTGAAACAGAGGTAATAATTCCTCCTTTTCTTGGTACATGGTTAAATGGTAAAGCCCCAGAAAAGCCACAAAATGCATTTAACATACCTCTTATTCCTATGCTCCCATTAAACCCACACCTAGGACGAGTCTCAATGGGACTCACATTATAAAGTTATCTTCTTACCAAATTAGCATCTAAATTTTCTATTTTATGGTTTGAGCTGTAGTATAAAAATGTCTATACTACATTAAGCTGTATTACAACATGGTTCCATTGCAATTGGCAGGAAATTAAAGCTAAGAGTAAAGGAAGTCTAATAGACTCTTGACCACTAAGGCCAGCCTGAAGGCTGGGGAAGCATTCTGAGATACTCATATTAGAAGCCAAGCCAGCTGGAATTGTTTGGTAACCCTGCCTCCAGTTCCGGGCTATCAGAGGAAACAAACCAGTGACCTGCCAAATTGCTTTTGGACGAACCAACCTAGGCTGGCATCATACAGCGATACTCAAGAACAAAATTTGAGTTCTCCTTTCCAAGTCCTGCGTCATTTTAAGGGTCAGAGTCAGCATGTGGTTCGCCAGCTTCCCTTAGCCTCTGCAAATCGTGCCCAAGTCTTCCAGGAAAGAACTCGAAAGCCCAGCTACAAATTGCTAGCTTTGTTCACCTTTCCCAGCACCCTTCTTGAAGCAGAGTTGTCTGGGCCATAATCACATCCGTGGCGGCAGAGAGTCGCCTGCCTCAGCTACCTTAGGTGTCTTTCTGGTATGATGTCCAGCTGGTATGATGAGCAGATAGAATGATGGGGATTATTCTAAAAGCTACTGACCAGACTTGAGTCAAAGGGTTCACTACAAAGAGCTCTAATTCAATTGTAGAGGAGACGTGTTCCTCAATTGTATTTTTTAAAGTTTGGTTTTCTAAAAACAAAAAATTATTTCAAGTGTCACTACCATGTGTAAGATACTGCTAGATTCCAAAGAAACGGACAAGAAAAGACAGGTCATTTCATAGTTAGACCAAAATAAAGATCTACAAAATAAAGATCTGCATTTTAAATTTCAAGACTGAGACACTGTGTAAGACTTCAAGATCTGTGCAAAAAAGCATGGAGAAAGAAGTTGACCTTTTAAAAAATATTTGTTCTTATTTCCTTTTCACTTTTCATCCCTCTCACTGCTCCCCTCTCAGTCTCCCCTCCCTCACAGGTCAATGGGAAGACATTGATCCTTTATTTCATATATTTCCCCCCTCCTTTCTCTGTGTCATCCTGTTGGATCGTCACTACGGTGTTCCTTTCCTCCATTTTAAAATTAAGATTTACTATTTCATGTATTTTATGTATATGTGTGCTCTGTCTTCATGCACACCAGAAGAAGGTATCAGATTCCATTACAGATGATTATGAGCCACTGTGTGGTTGCTAGGAATTGACTTGGGGACCTTAATCTCTTAATCACTGAGCCATCTCTCCAGCCCTCCTTTCCTCTTTGCTAATGTAAAAATGGAGATTCAACATCACAGAGAAGCCTTTTCCATTACAAAGAATCCAGCTGGAAGATGCCATTATGCTCTGCTCTACTATGTTCCCAGCAGGCTCATGGTTTTGAATGCCTAGTCCACTGCTTTTAGTAATGTTATGAAACCTTTGGAAGGTCGAGCCAATATCAAGCAAGTGGGAGACTGGGGAGGAACAGGACTGGAGGTTTATGTAGAGACCCCATTACCAACCACTTCATTTTCTTGGTCTCCTAAGTGGTGACCAAATACTCCGTATAATTCCACCACTTTGAGTCATCCACTATTACACCTTCCCTATGATAGACTAATTCCTTCAAAATAAGAGCCAAAATAACTCTCCTCATTCCTTTACTAGCCTCTTGTCAAGTATTTGGTTGGAGTGATGAGCGACATAATTAACACAGGTCTGAAACTGAAGAACAGCCCTAACCTTAAGACCTTGGTTCTTTATTGTAACCACATCACTCAACATCCTATCCTATTTAACTTCTCGAGTGGTTTTAATCAGTATTAAGTATCTACACTAAAAGTACAAGGCATCAGAGTGACTTGACAAAAACTACAAAGTGCAGAGCAATGGGAGCCCGGCTCACTTTCTTCTGAAGTAGTATCGGTGGACTTGTGTGTACAGAAGGAGCCTAAAGAGTTGTGCGCTATCCTTGGGAAACTCTACCTCTGGTTGAAGAGGAAGAACAACATGGCAGCCACAGAGCAAATCCCTATCATGTGGCTTACTGAGTACAGGTGAGGTAGCTCCAGGACACGGAAGAGGGTGAAGGAAATATTGGGGGAAATATTCTCTACACGTAGAGAAGAAAGTCTTCCACAAGGAAGACTCAATGACAAGCTTGGCTCTGCATGGCCCAGGTGAGGCTAAGGGAGGAGTGGAAATTGCATAGAAATGAAAATGAGGAGGTGTGAGATGCGTGCAGTCAGCTCACAGGAAAGTTTACTGAAGAGCATAAGTAAGCACTGAGCAGAGCAAGCACTGGCTAAGACAAAGGTCCTCTGGGACTCTTGGATATTGCCTGAAAGGGAATCAGCTGTGGAGGTTTCCAGAATGCCATTGGGAGAACAAGTATGCATCACTCTGGGTGCACCATAGAAAGCAGGAACAGAATACCCCCATAGCACAAAAGAGGGAGATCCTGAAGAGGGTACCAAGGTAAAGAAGACTGGTCCAAGAGTGCACTCTATACCTAAATTCGTGGAGTTCAGAATAGATAGTATAGGTTTAAAATATGTTAGTCTATAATGCTCGAATTTAGGTCACACTAGAGTTTAATTAGTTACTGGGAGAGGCCATGAAGGGTATTTCTGGGATGTTTGAATATCCTCATTGGAAGGTAGGTGCTTGTTGCTCAGGTGTGTTCAATTTGGAAAACTCTATGATGCTGCATCCTTGAGAAGTGCAAAGCATGGTGGTGCATGTCTGCAGTCACAGATCTGGGGAGGCTGCAATAGGAGAAGTTTGAGATTAAACGCAATCTGCACTATCAAAGCAAGCTGACACCAGTCTTGGCTACCTAATAAGACTGTCTGAGGGAGAACATGTATGTGCTTCTCTCTGTGTCTCTGTCTCTGTCTCTGTCTCTCTGTCTGTCTGTCTTTGTCTGTCTCTCTGTCTCTGTCTCTCTGTCTGTCTTTCTCTCTCTCTCTCTCTCTCTCTCTCTCTCTCTCTGTCTCTGAGAAGAAGGTCTGGCCATCTTTTTCTCTATCACTAATGTACTATGTCTTGATGTTTGTGCTGTGTTACTGAAAATCTAGCAATGACTCTAGGGAAAGGCACTGGGGGGTGGAGCACAACTTCTAAACTCCCTGCCTCCTTTCCTCTGCTTCTCTGTCCTGGTCTCCTCCTGGTAAAACATCAGCTGGCTGCCCCTGTACCTGCCTAACAGGTCTTTACTGAATATGGCTATGTTTGCCTCTGGGTTCTAAGAACAGACTGTAGTAGCCAGCTTTAAAATGTAAGCATAGCTTCATTTTCCTGCTTGAAAATGAAATGATGAATACATTAAAACTAAGAAAGAAAAAAAACAACCATCATGATTGAAGAGCTGACTTACATGACTCGTTCCTTTAGCAACAAATGTATTTGATATGTTTCCCTATGATTGAGATGAAGTAATGTGACCAGATCAGAATGACACAAAATGGTTTGAATTAGAGTCAAATAACTGCCATTTGGAGGGAGCAGAAATTTTTTCGAGAGAACTGGTGAATGGGGATGAAAAAAGTAAGTAACAAACTCTGAAACGAAGCTCACATCTAAGACTTAAGCTGCAGGGCTCTTTAAAAAGGAGCCTTTTTTCAGAGAGAGGAAGAAGAGGAGGAGAGGAGAGGGAGACTGGCAAGGGAGAGAGAAGAGGGGAGAGGGGGGAGAGGGGGAGAGGGGGGGGAGGAGAGAGAGAGAGAGAGAGAGAGAGAGAGGGAGGAGGGAGGAGGAGGGGAGGGAGGGAGAGAGAGAGAGAGAGAGAGAGAGAGAGAGAGAGAGAGAGAGAGAGGAAGAAAGAGGGGGGAGAGGGGGGAAAGAGGAGGAGAGGCCTTTGAGCAGTAGGAGTGGTTTTCCCAAGCTGATTTTTCTTACAGGGGTGACCCAGCCTGGGTTGGAATGTTACCATGTGATCAGTTAGGACGGTGGCAGTGACACAGCCTCAGCGCAGAACTTCAGACTTTCTGCGGCATCATTAAAATAATTGGAAGAGAAAAAAAATGTTAAGCTCCACAAGCTTGAATCACAAGCCTCTTGGAAAGGTTAATAAGCTTTCTGCTGTGCGCTCTCCTCCGCACTCTTTCATGCCCTGCCACCCCCATCCTTCCAGCTTTCAATGCCAGAGGCTGTCAGTCATTGGGAGGGAAGAGTCAAAATAAAATGGTGGTGTTTCCAACACAGGAGTGTCTCCAGTCCCTCTGTGGATGTTAAGGAGATTCTTGCTTGTGGTGACATCTGTGGCACTCCAAGACAGGGTCAGTTTCCCTCTCATGCCTGGGAACTACCAAACTAGATTCATGGGTTCTAAAAGGAGACAGTCCAGCAGTATAAAGGTGTGTCTGGCAGAACAAAGGGGAAAATACCAGGTGGGTGGGATAGAGGCCACGTGCAGGCTGGGATTTAACTCTGCTAATGAGAGGCAAGCAGCATAAACCCAAGGAGAGGCAGGAGGCTGCTCTAACTGGAGAAGGAGAAGCAGTTTTGGTGTGGCTTCCAGAGAGTGCCTGAGCATAGAGTCATTGATTACACTACCGAAGATGCTGTACTAGCTAGAGGGCTGAAGCAGCTGGTTAAGTGGATTTATGTTGGGAAAAGAGAGAGGAGAGGAGAGGGAGAGGAGGGAGAGGAGAGAGAGGAGAGGAGAGAGAGGAGGGAGAGGAGAAAGAAGGGGAGGAAGGGCAAGGGAGGGAAAGAGAAAAGAATAGAGGGGAGAGGAAGAAGGAGGGGGTGAGAGCAAGAACAAGGAGACTCTTGCTTGTGGTGACATCTGTGGGAATCCAAGACAGGGTCAATTTCCCTCTCTGGGTAGAAGAGTGAAAGCTATCGGGTGCAGGAGTAAGACTTCTTTTTTTCTCACTCACCCCTGGCCTTGGACTACACTACAGATGCAGGGGGTGCCCTTTAGCAGAGATGTCCACACTATCATTGTTGCCACCCCTTAAAGCCTTGGCTTAAAACATGGTTAATGACCGTCCTCTTCAGGGACATATTCTACCTCCTTCGTGTGTGACTGGCGCCTGTGCTGGTTTGTAATGTAGGCCAAGAGCTCCAATGCTTCAGGTTTTGTGAGAACATGGACTAGAGTGAACAGAGGCACTAACAGGAGGAGAGAGAGGCTCATTCTATCAGAGAAATACTCTGGAATGGTGAGCAGAGAAGTAACAGGCACCTGAGGAAAATTGCTACGCTCCTCTGCTCAAAGAAAAGGCCTCTGGTGGCTGGAGAAGGACATTCGAAGAGTTTGGGTGTAGGACCCAAATATCACAAAGGCTCAGCCCTTGACAATCACTAGCTGTGGGCTGTGGGCTGAGTGTGCTGCAGGGAGTCCTGTAGCCGCCATGGAGCTCTCTCCTCAGCCAAATGCTCTGATGGGTTGAATGGACTTTGCCAACTTTGCCAAGTTAACATATAGTTCCAGTGACTGCCACACTATCTGCTCCGGCTCTGACATGATGGGACAGTCAGCCTTAATAACTGCCATGTAAAACACCATGAAAGTTAACTTTTTAGTGTTTATTGATGGTTTATAAGAAGCCATCTACACGATCTGCAGTGACCCAGACTCCTCCCACCTGAGGCTCTTCTCACCCTTCAGCTATGAGTGGGGAGATAAACTGTAGTAACAGTATTGATTTCGGAATCACCGCCTCTGCCCATATTCCACTGGAGAAACTTAGCCATGTGGTCTCTGAAATTAATCTTGTCAGCCTGTTTGGATTTGGGATTATTAACTAAGAGGCATACCTATGGGCATACTATTGTGGGTATTTTCTAGAAGAAGTAGCTGAATATGGAAGACCCTTCCCATAGTGGGCAGTGCCTTTTGATGGGGGCCCAGATATAAAGGGGTCTGGAGGAGCCACAGTGCTGCTTTGCCTCCCTGCCTTCACTCTTTGCATGTGAATGCATCTACTCTTTTGCTGCCACTGCTGTCATCAGGACTGTTTCTTCAGACTTCTCACATTGAATGAAGACCAGTGACTACCTAGGAATCTTCCAGTCCTTCTATATCATATTGGGACTGCTAAGGCATCCAGCTTTGTGAACGGGGTAGCTGTTGAGTTCTCAATCTTTCCAGAATGCTGGTAGCCACTGTTGGACTACCCAACACACACCATCTAAGTCAACCTAATAAATCTTCATCGTGATACATATTCATTTTTTTGGTTCTGTTTCTCTAGAAAGCACAGACTAAACCCTAGTCTGATCCATTTTCAATTGGACTAGAGCTAGAATAAATCTCTTTTGAGCCACTGAAGGCAGAGACTAATTGTAATGTAGCTATAGCTATGCTTGGCACTCACGTCTACTTCAGTAAGAATCAGAAAGTCAACTGAAGGCAGCAACAGCCTCACAGGGCTGAGGACAATGTGTGATGTGGAACCTGTTTGAAGAGGCTGAGATCCCGGAGCCAGGAGAATGTCCAACTCGTATGCCCAGGGACTGCAAGGCATAAAGTCTTGTTCTTTATGCCTAAACTTTGGGGTGGTTTGCTGTATAATTTGATTGTAGCAAAGGCTGCTGAATACGAATGTTACTGTGTAACACAGCTAAGAACATACACACACCTATGCATATACCTACATGCTTTTCAAGCTACACTAATACACATTTATTCTAGGTACATCCTACCATCTGTCGATGTCTAGTTTATAAAAAAAATCACTTTTTTGGGTTGGAGAGATGGCTCAGCAGTTAACAGCAATGACTGCTCTTCTAGAGGTCCTGAGTACAATTCCCAGCAACCACATGGTGACTCACAACCATCTGTAATGGGATCCAACGCCCTCTTCAGGTGTGTCTGAAGACAGCTACATTGTACTCATATATGTAAAGTAAATAAATATTTTAAAAAATAAAAACACTTTTTGTTTGTTGGATGGGTTTTAAGACATTTAATTTAACCTTAAGTATATGAATGTTTTTTGCCTATATGTATGTATCTATATGCACTGTGTGGGTCCCTAGTGTCCCTTTATTTTAAAATAAAAGTCATTGCAACCTTAAAATAATAACACCCACAAATTTTAACACTCTGAGTGATTTTTATTTATTGATTGATAATTTATTCTTGTTTTATATACATGGGTGATTTCTGAGTACATGTATATATGTGTTAGGGTGTTGGATCCCCTGGGACAGGAGTTACAGACAATTGTGAGATGCCATGGGGGTGCTAGAAATTGAACCTGGGTCCTAAGGAAGAGCAGACAGTGATCTCAACTGCTGAGCCATCTCTCCAGTCCCCAGATTTTATTTTTTATTGCAGTTGTTACCCTCTACAGAAAGTGTGCAACATGATGAAAGTCGACTTAAGGAGAAGTAAAATTGGGAGAACTGAGAAAATTGACAGGACACAGAACATCCCAATGATCTGGAAAGGTGGAGGAGAGGATTCCCTAAGAATCAGATGTCTTAACTGCAGGCTCACAGAAAGTGGTGGAAAGTACTTAATTGCTGCAGAAATGGTCTCTCTCCCTGATTTAATTACACATTAGGGAAACAAGTCCAAAGGCAAGTGTCTGTTCTTTGGGCAGAAAATTAAATTGAAACTGTATGAAATTATTTATACTAGACGTAGTATAGCCTTAGACAAACCAAGAATGCATTAAAGGGAAAATACATTCAGCATAAATGACTCAGAAATGACCAATCAGAAAGGATAAGTGCAGGGATCTCTCAGCTCCCCACCCCTTCCCCTGGCCAAGCGCCCCCTCCAATGTTCCTTTTTCTCCTATTCTGAATGCATCAGTGGCCCAGAAATTCTGGCAGCCCTCCTAGGCCAGCTGCTGCCTCTGACCTGGACATTCCCAGCCTTCCACAAGGTCACGGGACATGCTGTATCCTGGGATTCCTCTTGTGGAAGATGGGAAGGGCTTAAAACTTCATGTTCCACACTGTCCCCACGACTCCATCTGGCAGCCTCTGGCTGATGGGTCCAGTTTATAAACACAGGCTTTGACTTCAAGCCTGTTGTCATGGTTTGGTGAACCTGAATTCAGTGTAATGCCAAAGTTATAGATTCAGTCCTTAAGCTCCATGAGTGATCAAACACCCCAGATAATAAATATTAGCATTCTAATTTTCTACAGAATAGTAAAGATATGTCCCTGAGATAACATAGAATGCATTAAATGTTATATAGAGTCTTATACTCCAGAAGTCGAGTAGTGAGGAATAAACACATGTTTTTCAATTGTTCCAAGCATTCTCTCCAGGACCCCTCTCACTGCCTAGGGTCCTACTGGGCTTGTGTTTGTCCTGTTCACTGGCCCACTGGTCTCAGTATCTTTGGGGGGGGTGACTTATTCACCTACAAGTACCCTGGACACCTCTAGGCTGTGGGTGCACAGTGAGTTTCTAGTCACTTATTCTTGGCTGTGCCTAATTGGAGCCTGATTACAATCCTGTTTGGCACATGAGCTGTCAACAGAGATAGCAGCAGCAGGAAACTCTAGCAGCAGGAAACTCACATACCCTACCCATCACCTCTTTCCTTATTTCTATGAAACGATTGAAGCACGTGGCCATATAGCTAAATAGTTAAATAAAAAGGAATCAGATAAAGCAAAAATCAATGGGGGGGGGATCTCAGAACTTCTGGCACAGATACAAACTTTGAAACCCACAGAGGTTTGCCCATCACTAATGACCACGTAATGTGTTTCCAGGGGAGGGGCTGAAGGCAGCTATTAAAATACCACATCTCTGGGGCTCTACAGGAGAGGATCTTTCTGAGACACGGATGCTGTCTGTTTTCCCTCGGGAGTTAAAACTCCCAAACGAGTGAAGATTGGATTTGCAAGGGAAAATGTTGGGAGAAGCAGCTAGGGATCTTTCTTTTCCCAGCCCAGGGTTTGGAAATGTCATATTGTATATTTTAAACACGGCGATGGGCCAGCTTGTTAAGTGTGCTGGCTGGCTTGTTGAGTGACTGGCAGGAAGCCTCAGGGAACGGAAACTAAGTCATTTGTGGAGTATGAGGTGGGCAAGGTAGCCATAACTAGGCTTTTGTGATGTCTTCCACCAAAACAATTATTTCTAAAGGTATTGGCAACTGTTTCCTTCTAGGCAGATATGGTTCTCTGCTGGAGTGCAGATTAGACACTCTGATTTGACCATGTCCTATAGATTGCTATAGACATGATCAGTAAAAGGGTTGTCAAAGTAGGTTTGTGAAGATATAATTGAACACAGACAACCTTTTGAAAGTGAATAGCCCAGAGTCTAAGCAAATGCATATACTGATAAATTCTACTGAAATCCGTACAGGATATTTTGATTACCCCAGAGTAGTATCTTGCACCCCTTTACAACTAGGATAGTCCTCAGGTCCATGAAACTACTGTCTTACATTTGTCCTCAATGCTGGATTTTCTATTCTAGAAAGCCAGACAAATGGAACCATGAGCTTTGGCTCTTCCATATCAGGCCTCTTTGGTTTAGCATAATTTGTTTTAGCTTCCTTTTTACCATGGCATATCAACTGGGTTTTAATCCTGGGTACTGTTCAAGTAAATCCATGAACCATAATGCTATCGCTCTTTCTCCTGTACAGGATATTTGGGTTTTTTATTGACAGAAGATATAATTTCACAAGGAGGTAAAAAGGCAGAGATGATCCAAGGAAGGGAACATTAATGCATAAATGTGCAGCAGACTTGGATTGATACTTTAACCAAATGGAACCCAAATATCAAACGTCTACAGATTAAGACTTACACAAGATCTCGCCATAAGTTTACCAACTGGCTGGGATGAAACACTCATCATGCCTACTGTTGGCAAGGGTAAAGACCAAACAAAAGCTGATGCCTAATGTGAGGAAAGCAAATTGAGACTCAAACCCCATTCGATGGTCTGTATAAAAATAGAATGCATATACACCTCATGACCTAGCAATTCTACACTCCCATTTGTATGCAGTGGGAATGAGTATGTCTGAACATGTGTGAACTTTAAGAGATGTGCAATAGATGGGTCACAGAAGCGTTGTTCAAATTATTCCCACAGAATTGGAGAAATGATTCCGACTCTGTGGTTAAGAGCACTGGTTGCTCTTCCAGAGAATATGGGTTTGGTCCTCAACACCCTTGTAGTGTCTCAGAATTGCTGTTAACTTCAGTTTCAGAGGACCCATCACCCCTTTCTGGCCTTCAGAGGCACCATGCACTCATGCTGTGGACTATACATGCAAATAAAATAAGAATAAAAAATTCACTATATTAAACCTATCTAAGCAAGCATAAACAAGATTGTGGATAAAAATGTAATAAATTTGCATAGTGTATGGCAAAGGTAATAAATGCTATACAGCTACATGTTATAGCTAACAGAATAAATGGCATGTTGAATAAAAGAGAATTAGACATAAAAAGTATCTGTCGAACGATCCATTCGTTTGTGTTTATACAAAGCTGATAGTGGTTGCCTGTAGTGATTGGAATCAACCATAATGGAAACATGTGCAGCTGGTACAGTTCTGTTTCTTTATCTGCATACTTAAGCAGACTTCAGTGCAAACTTTAACATCTGCCCTTAGCGATTTGTTCATTTTTTTCTTTCAGTATATTATCATTTAATAAAGGAGTACCAAAAATGTTAAAAATCTTCTTTGGTGTCTTCAATTCTCTATTCTCATTCACACACACACACACACACACACACCAAAGGAACTGAGAAACGGTTAGGTGTGCTGACCTTGTGTTCTGCTAACCTTGGGATGTTTTATTATCTTTGGGTATGGCAAAACTCTCTAACAAAAACAACTTCAGTGAGGAAAGGGTCACCCTGGCTGGTAATTCCAGGTGGCAGTCCATCATTAAGGATAGTCAGGGCAGAAGGAATTCAAGAAGGAATGTGAAGTCAGAAACCATAGAGCAAACTTCTCACTGGCTTCCCCCTAGGCTCATGCCTAACTAGAGCTAGCTTTCTTACACGGCCCAGGGAATTGTGACACCAAGGGTTGGCTGAGCCTTCCTCCAACAATTGATAATCAAGACAATTCCCTATAGACATACCCATAGGCAGTCTGGTATGGGCAATGCTTAAATTGAGACTTGCTTCTCACTCTAGGCTGTTACAAGTTGACAATTAATACTAACTAGCTCATGGAGTCATAGGGAAGAAGCAGGTACCTAGCAATCCCTATCATGGTCAGAAACCAAGAATAATGTGGCAAAGGTATATTGAGGAAGCAATTAAAATTTACTTGTGAATTCAAACACAAGTGGTAAATAATCATTCATCATAAAAAATTGATATGAATCTCTGCAGTGAATCCATGAGGGTTCCAATCCTTATTTTGGCCGCATAGGACAGGAACCATGACACTCCGAAACTATCAGTTCCTGATTCCTTTGACTCACTCATATAACACAAGGATCCCTGTAACTGAATACAGGGCACCCCAGATTAGGCAACAACGAAAGGATTTTGTACTCCCAATGACAAAAGATTAATTCAAAATGGAATTGCATTCTTGTTGGTATAACAACACACTAAACAACAGCAACTTAAGGGCAGACTGACTTGACTCACAGTTTGAGGATTCTGTCCTCCATAGAGAGGAGGGAGTGGTGGGGCAGCTTGATGCTGGCTGGTAGAATTGCACGTGGAGCTGGGAAGCAGAGAGCCATGGATACTGATGCTTAGATCTCTTTGTCCCACTTATATAGTTTGAGATTCCAGCCCTTAGGGGAGTCTTCCTACCTCTACTCACCTAGTATACAAAACCCCTCATTTCCATGCTGGTTCTAAAGCTTGTCAAGTTGACGATCAACACTAAACATCAAAATTCCACTTCCTGTCCACGTCATAGCCTTAACACAACACTTGTAAGCCACAAACTTTCAGCCTTTTCCCTTACAGGTTCGTGATCTTCTTATAACGCAGAAGGCATTCAGTCAATTTCAACATTTCATGTAGTCTTTAACAGTCCCAGCCCTGTTTAAAAGTCCAAAGTCTGAGCTGGTGAAATAGCTCAGTAGGTAAAAGTGCTTTTCACTGAGGCCAGGTCCAGTCCCCAGAACCTGTGTAAAAGTAGAGAGAGTCAAATCTGTGACGTTGTCCTCCGACTTTTAAATCTTTAAAAAACTTTTTAAATGTCTAAATTCCAAAGTCTCATCTGAGAGTTGCTGCAGTCTCTGGATTGTGATTTCCTATAAAATAAAACCAGGTTATATGATTCCAGCATTTAATGGTACCAACTAAGGTCTTATTACCTTAATCTAAGGATCCTACTGAAATCATCAAGTACCTCACCCTACTCTCCAGCTCCGCTGCCTACAACACACCACTCTTGGGTGTATTCTATCCACGCTGACAGCTTTCTTTGGTGGATATCACAGGGTTCTGGAATCTCCAACATCTTGGAGTCACCACTGAAACTTAAGCTCCCTTTTACAGCTTTAAGCATATGCCAATCAGGGCCCCTTTGAAAGGACCCAGGCTCCCACACTGTCTAGCCTCAGCAGCTCTCTGGAACCATTGCACAAGCCTCCCCAACTCAGTACCATGGATAATGCTGCCAAGATCTGCTGCCAGCCGAGGGTGGAGCCTAATCTGTTTATACTTTGGGGACTGTGGATACATTGGCCTTTGTATGCTGATCCTGGAGAAGCACTGTCCTAGGTAGTTGTTTGTGAGCAGGGAACGCTTTCAGTGGAATTTCTCCATTTAGTTTTCCTCCTTTCATGAGAGGGAGCCTTCCATGAGCTGGGTCTTGCTCCTAAGGTACCTTTGTTCGTAGGGTGCCGAGACCATAGTTTCTCATTAATGACATAAATCTCATCAACACTCATAGCTACCTTTGGACCTGTATTGTCTGTAAGGTTAAGTTGACCTGCACTCTTTTCCTTACTAAATTGCACAGTTTTTATATCATAGACTCCATAGTTTGCACTCTCTCTGTAGACATAGATAAGAAGAGTAAGCAGTATTCTTGCCACAGTCTGAATACAATTCTGTTTTGAAATTTATTCGGCCAAACAAGTTAGCCCATTACTCCTATATTCTGCCTCACTCAAGTTCCCAGGGCACAGGTAGAACGCAGTGAGATCATTAGCCAGCACGCCATGTGGACCTCGGTTCTTGATAAGTCCTTTTATCTGAAACTATGATCGACATTAACTTAATCCAGAAAAAACAATTTACATGCACACTTATGGGTTCATTTCCATGGTGACAGGTCCTGTCACGTTGATAACCCAAATAAACCCTCACAAAAATCAGGCATCTAATGAATTCAAGATGCTTTTGGTGGTGTTCACAATGCTATGCTATGCAGTGGCTTTGATTCCTATTACACAGGTGTGTACTTTGCCCTGCATGTGACATCAGGCCAGGCAGCACCAGTGAGCAGCTCAGTTCAGATGTGACTCAGGGTTGTGAATTCTGTGCTTTTATTGCACACAGGAAATGTTTTCCTTCTACTGAGAAATGATGGTTTAATTGTGGGAAGAAGAGGCTTTAATATATTCCAACAATCATGTTTCAGCATGTATATATCATATCAGTATATATAGGATAGTATTATAGTAAGATAGTATTATATTTAGATAGTATTATATCTCTGCTATCTGGGGCAGAGAGATGGATCAGCACTTAAGAGCACTGGCTACTCTTCCAGAGGACCAGGGCTTGATTTCCAGAACCAACATGGCCACTCACAGCTCCCTATAACCACATTTTCAGAAAAGGAAACATCTTTTGTTATCCCTATGGGCACTGGGCACACCCTGTGCGCATATGTACATGCTGACAAAATACATCCATATAACAACAAAACCAACCTTTAAAAAAAACTAAAAATAAGTTATTGTTTAAGTTGGTCCTTTCTTAAAGGTTTGTTTAAAAGAATCAAGTAAATTTTAGGTTGGGATTAGAACAGAATTTCTAACCATTCACAGAATGGCCCTACCTATACTTTTAATATTCCTGCTCTCTTGTAGTA
This sequence comes from Rattus rattus, assembly GCF_011064425.1. Lineage (NCBI taxonomy): Eukaryota > Metazoa > Chordata > Mammalia > Rodentia > Muridae > Rattus > Rattus rattus. The sequence continues at coordinate 113,228,270 of NC_046158.1, read as the reverse complement.
CATATTTAAAAAGGCAGAGTTCTCAGCACTGGTGATAATAAAATCAAAATATCAATTAACTTGGGAATTTGTTGAAACATTTTAATAATTATTTTAGTAATTATTTATTTTAAATTAATTTTGAGCCCCAACTCTACCTATTAAATAGTTAAACAATAACAAAAATCTTCATTTTGAAATCATTTAGACTTACAGAAAAGTTGCACAAATAATGCAAAACATTCTTATATTCCCTTTGTCATTTCCCCTTATAGTGTGCCTTAAATGACACGAATATATTGATTGGAATGTAGACACAGTACTGACACCGTTAAACTCCTCTGGCATGACTAGTTTAATAGAGTTCAACTGAAGAAGAACAGATTGGAAACTGAACTGCGAGAGCTCAGAACCAGCAGAGCTCCGGATCACCACTCCACACCCCACTTTGCTGGTTTTGACTGAAAAGGGTTACAGAAACAGACCCTCATTTGAATAAGGTCTTTCAATTGGCTGAAGCTTGGCTACTGTGATTGGCTGAGACTTACCTGTTCATTCGAAGGCAGGACTGGCAAACCCTCCTTTATGTTCCATTGGGCTACAATTCAGAAAGACTCAAAGGAAAAGCAGCTACAGGTTAAATTTAATTCCACATCTTGTCGCTCAACTGCAGAAATTGTTGTATTCCGCGGTCCTTCTTCCATGAATGTTTTCTCTCCATCCCACGATCTAATACTGAACTTACAGTCGTACTGAGTTATGTCTCTCTGTTTTTCTCTGTGATAATCTGCTAGTCCTCACTTGTCGTTCATGTTGAAGCCAATATGAAATATTTCACTTTTGCAGAATACTGCAGTTATTTTATAGGATACTTGTCCATTTAGTTTTATCTTATTTTTATAATTATATTGATGCTATAATTTTGTTTTTGGGGTTTTTTTTTCCACAAAGATTTGGTGGTGTGTCCTCAGCGCATACCCAAAAGAACAGTTTCAACATCTTGTTACTAGATCAACAGTGATCATTTGCCAGATAGCATTTTACCATGATGTGACAGGGAAGTGTGGCTTTGAATGGCAGGAGGCAACCACACAGGGATGCTGTGTGTGATGGTAATAACTGTGATACATCTTGATAGGCCAAGCATGACACTTACCACTTCATTAATGTTAACTTAAGTGGCTATCCAGGTTACAATGATGTCATGGGGCCTGGGTCTTCATGGCTCTGAAGGTCACTTCTCTAGTGTCAGATCCAGTGTGTGGACATCCACATCCACACTGTATGATTCAGGGAAGTCACTGGAAAGACAGGGTATCAGGAGGGAATCTGGAGGCTGTAAAGAGCAGCTTATTGTTGAAGTCATTAGATGAACCCTAGCCGCTGACACTTGTGTTCTGAGCTTCCAGGACTCCCCTCCAATGTTCTCTCCAGAGGTGGCCTGAACAGAAATGTTTGAGGTGCTGAGATGTGGTTCTGCTTGGTAATCCTCTCATGTATGACTGTTTATTTTAGGATCTTCTCCATTTGCAAAACAGAGACACCTGGAAGATACTAGGCTCATCTACTAACCTGTAAGTAAAACATCTTTCCAGAGCAGTGATGTAGCCTGGAACTTAGCACCAACATCACAGCCTGGCCCCCGCCTCAGTCTCAGCTTGGAAGCATGACAACTGGGTTGAATTCTGAAAATATGGAGAAAGTATGCCCTCATTTGTACCATAGGATAACAATACTGTTATCCTGACTTATAAAGGGCATCCAAACCCCTCATGCTTTAGTTTTTACTATGTTGGATTACATCTTTAGCTACTTAGCTGGCTTCTTTTTCTCCTCCTCCTCCTCCTCCTCCTCCTCCTCCTCCTCCTCCTCCTCCTCCTCCCTCCTCCCCTTCCCCTTCTTCTTCTTCTTCTTCTTCTTCTTCTTCTTCTTCTTCTTCTTCTTCTTCTTCTTCTTCTTCTTCTTCTTCTTCTTCTTCTTCTTCTTCTTTTCAGGAAACCCCTGCCTTTGCTATGTCCTCGCAAGGAACTCTGAGAGCTTGGGTTTGGGCACTAGAATTGGACTACTGAGAAGAATTGAATGATTCTAAAACAGTTCTTGGATCTTCATGGTGCCAAGGCTACAGCAGTCACATGATTCTCTTAAAAGGCACTAGGACAAAGGGGAAAAAAACCTGTCTGTTGACTCAGCAGTAATTAGCCTTCAATTCTCAACATGCTTGCACATCTTGGTATGTTACTGGAGGAAGTATAAAAGCAGAATGTCAGCAATTTGGAGCTGGTGACAAGCCGGGATGATTAAGATTTTATGATAAACAGTGTAATATGGTTAGATTTCCCTTCTGGTCATATAACTGTTAGCAACATTTCCAAGGGGAAGAAATCCCTGGTTAAAAACAAAACAAAGTTGTTGTAGAGAACATGTCTATCGTGCCTGAGTTAGAGTGGAGGATGTCTCCTCCAAGAGTGGAGGGAAGTGATCTTCAAGTTGTTGCAAGTGTGTGTGAAGGGGAAGCACACTGTGCACTGGCCATAGTGTAAGTTACCAGGAAGAGGGCCTCAGAGCTTTTCTGGTTTTCTGTTTTGTTTTGCTTTTTGGTGGTGGTTTTTTTTTTTGTTTGTTTGTTTGTTTGGTTGGTTGGTTGGTTGGTTGGTTTTGGTTTTGGTTTTTTTGTTTTTGTTTTTTGTTTTTTTGGGTTTTTTTTGGTGACACTGGAAAAACAGCAGTGCCAGTACAGAATGTCACTACCTCATATGCAAATATGTGAGGATGTTTATGGACTCAGATGCTCAGAGATACCACATGTAATCTCCAAGTGACCTAGGCCAGAAGCACACAGTGGATTCACAACGAAATCATGTGCTAAATAAGCCCTGATGAGTCCCAACATCTCTGTAGCTAGATATGGATATGTCTGTGGCCTGCTTTTACTAGAGCTGGCAACTCTACATCCCATAGCGCCCATCAGCGCCCATCGGCGCCCATCAGCGCCCATCGGCGCCCATCGGCGCCCATCAGCATTCCTGAAGACCTTCTGAGTGGAAAGTCTGCTCCATGGCATCCTGACCTTCGGTTCATTCACTGCCAAGAACCTCCAAGGAAAATGCATATAACAATTTTTACTCATTTTCTTTTTCAAAAAAAAGAACACAACATTTTATTTAACCAAAAGAAGCAATATTTTTGTAACTGTACATCTTTAAAGCAGCAAGAACATCTGAACACCACTTTTCAAATATAGTGACTGTGAGTGCTGTTTGTGAATAAGATTCCCAAAGCAAACAGGAGCAAGACAGACACCCCAAAAGCAGGGATTATGCGAGTTCTCTTTCCTGTTGTTCCGTTGGTGACATGTTTCTGTCCGATAGATCTTAGTACACTAACATACTTTCATGTATATAGAACTCCGACAGTCTCTCATGCTAGAGACTGACAGCCTTATGAAGACGGGCCCTACCCTTTTAAAAACTGCTTTCAGCCAGACATGATGCCTCATGCCTACAACCCCCGCACTCAGAAGACTGAACAAGAGGATTGCAAGTTCAAGGCTAGCCTGGGTTACATAGCCAACCTTGTCTCAAAAAAAAAAAAAAGAAAAAAAGAAAACAAACAAACAAACAAAACCGTTGCAGTTCTTGGCATTTCTTGGCTTAAGGATGTCACATTTTAATCTTAATCTCTGTTGGCACACTGTGTGTCTCTTTCTCTTCTTAAGAGCACCAGTTGTATTGGTTTAAGGACTATCTCTCTTCTAGAATGACTTCATTATATGTAACACTCCTATTTCCAAATAATGACACATTCTATTATGACTTTAGCAAATATTTTTAGGAAATACCGGTCAAATTGTGTATTCGTCTACTTGTAAATACTTGTTTTGCAGGAATAAATGAAGTGAAAGTTTTGCTGTAAATAAGGAGTTAAAGAAATTAAACAGCCAATGGCAACTATATAATAAACAACATACTGTATATGATAGCCATAACGCTGTGTACATCTGTCTGCACTAAACACACATACACACACACTACACGTATACTGAAGGTACAGTGAAGTTTGTTGGCTTAACTTTTTGACCAGACCTTAGACTTCTCTACCTAGATTTGCTGCACTAAAGTTTAATTTCTTCTTGGAAACTCTTATCACGCCAAGAGCTGATTGTTTCATAGAGGCTAGCATTTGGTTGTTTGGCTTTCTAAGAAATAGGAGAATTTTCTTCAAAAAGTCACCAAAATACTCTCAGTATTCGTGCTTTCTCAATGAACCCAGGGGTATGCTCATCTGCTGTGACACACTCCTCAGAGCTGGTATTTGACGGGAGTTAGAGTAGCTGTATTGTGTATTTGGTTTCAGCTTTTTCTAATCTGTACAACTCAGCTGCTACAAGAGCTAGTGTCCAAACTCACCCTAGACAATCAGTCTATGGAAGTCACCCTATGCCTAAATTAACCAAATGAAACTTGACCAGGTACCGAGATGGATTTAGCATGATGGAATCGGTTCTTTCTCTTGGCATTTCTTGGCTTACGGCTGTCACACTTTAATCTTGGTCTCTGTTGTCACATTGTGAGTCTCTTCTCTTTTTCTTCTTAAGAGCACCAGTCATATTGGGTTAAGGACCATCACTGCTCCAGAGTGACCTCATCACATGCCACAGTCTCTTTGGTCCCCTTTGTTCTGAAGCTATTGTTCTGCAGTGATACCCCACCCATTCTTGGACTTTGATCTCCTCTAATTTGTAGTATAACATACAACTGCAATTTTTTCTTTTTTTCCTTTGGTTTCCTTACTTCCTATATTAGAACACGATGTATGATCTGAACACATATGTCCCATGGTTCTCCCCTGCTAATGGACATTATAGTTACATCTCCTTATCACTGTCTCCCCTCTTTTGTTTCAGTTACCTATGCCCAACTGAAGACCAATCATACTAAGTAGCAAATTCCAGAAGCACATGTAAAATATATCTGCCTGCCATTTTGAGTTGGGAAGTAAAAATCAACACACAGTTGTAGATTGATGTCTTTATCAGGGTGAAGACAGGCACAAGATAAGTCAAGGCCGGTGATTGGGCAATGAAAAGGTAAGGTGGGACAGAGTTTGGGATAGAGATTGGGAGCTTAACAGGTGAGATGCTTTGCTGACTGAAATAAAAATACCCTACAGATGACATGTGGAACCAGTGTTGGCAATAGTGCGGATGGTAGAGATTATTTTTAAAATATTTATCACATTATTGCAACACATTGTAGCTTTGTTTAGCCTTGAAGGTGTCTCCATGGTGTATGCACTATTGGCTTGTTGGCACATTGTGACTGTCTGAGTTATCAGACTGACTCCAAGGTATTCCTGTCTCCGGGCTAAATTGCTAAACCAGGAATATGTTCATGTATCCCTAATTTTACTTAATTATGGCCCCAAAGCATGGGAGTAGTAGTGCTGATATACCACAGAGAAGAAGGTAAACGGGGATTTTTTTTTTCAGGAAAAAAATGAACATTCTTGATTTAGTAAGGAAAGAACAAAATATAGTATCCTAAGGTTGTTATTACTTTCCTCACAAAAGATGGTCTTTGATATTGTGGAGAAGGAAAAAAAGAAAGTTGTGGTAGCTTCTCTCAAACCACAAACCAGCCTTTTATGAGGAGAGGAGAAAAGGGTATGGGAGCTGTGTACAGTGTTTATGGATTTTGCCTGTTCACCAGGAATTCTGGAACAGATCAGTAGGTTACTAGGATACTGAATGTGTATGTATATAATACCTTGTTCTGCTTCTTCCTTAACCAAGATTCCTCATCCACTTATGTCATCTTGGTCATGTGACTTTCCCTGGTTCTTGGGATGTGAGTGGGTGCTTCTAGATAGTTCATTTCTATGCAAAGCCTTTAAAAATTAGAAAAAAAAAAGAGCTTGTATGATTGACTCTGTGCCTTCTTTTACTCTGCTCCTCCACAGGGATGATATTACATCCCAGATGCTTGTAGCCAGGAAAACACTAGGAGAGACACAGAACAGTCCCCAGGTCACAGGAGATAAGTTCTGTAAGGCACACTAATCTCCTGTTGTGAAAAGCCAGTATGTAGCCTTTATGTGGTAAGATTGAGTGAACAACAAAAACAATCTCTCGCAAGTCTACCATGGTTGCGTCCTAGAACCAGAGTCTGTGTTTCTATCCACAAGCTTTGCTGACATCCCCTACTCTGTTGGCTTAAAAATTAACTCATTAAGGTTTAGCATTTTTTTTTCTAGGAAGTTCCTTCTTTTCACTTCCCTGTTTCTATAAATATGACCTTGATCCTGGAGGCAGTGTGGACTTTAAACCCGGAATCAGTTTCCAGTTTCCTCTTTGTTTTGCTACCTCTACATTAAATTAACTGCCCACCTGAAGTTTCTTTCCTTTATTTCAATATGTCCTTATGAATATAGCCTCTGTAGTTAGCATGGATGGCTCTGCGTCTATAGAACAGAGGGATGAATAAAGCACCAACTTTACAACTAAGAAGTTTTCAGTCTCATCTGAGGATAATGTCATAAAGATGATTTTAGTTCTACAGAATTCAGGCAGTGATAAAGAATTATCTTGGATCTGGAGAGGAGGGCCGTTTGCTCCAGCCTGGGCATTCATGCAGATTGCCTTTCGGGCACACTAATCTGAATGAGCTTCCTGATTACGTCTCTCCTCACTTCACACCTGTCCACAGCTCAGCATTACTCAGCCTTCGCGTCCTCAGTGTGGCTTCCAGGTCGTACGTAGAACATCGGAATATCTGGATGACTGAGCCTGTCAGTCCTCCACTGTGGTCTATGGAAACCTGACTTGTGGTTCACATCTGCGGTTCTTTTGTGCCATTCTGTGGCTTTGCGTCTTTGGACATATCACCTCTTTCTTAACCCCTGAGGAAGATAACCTGCACTTATTTCAAGACTCTTAGAAAAATGCTCCTTCTTCTATAAATCTTCCCAGTTACCCCCAAACTGGTCTTTTCTGTCAGCCCCAGCTCTTATATACAGTTGCAATCTCACTTTTCACAGACATACACACATAATGGCTATTTATCAGGAAGATTCATTTCCCATCTTGAGACTGAAGAACTTTGTGTCATTGTCTATTTATAAATGAGAACAAAGTGAACACAATTATCTGCCTCAAGATAAAAAAAATAACGCCTGTATGTTCAACCATAATTAAGCTTATTTGGGGCTTTATAGAGAGGTAGCCTCTTTCCCCTGCTCAATCTCATTAGAAGGCAGCTCGTTTGATCTTGCCTGTATCTTTATCATCTCAAACACAATGAGGAAGGGGTGGGAGAGAGGAAAGAATTCTGCCTCTTGAGAATATTTCCCAGTGTTCTACAGAACTTTCCATTCAGCGTTTTCACAGTATGGTCACTTAGTCTATGAAGAATGATGTTAAAAGCAGAAATATAACAGCGGATACAAGGATCAAGAAGGAACACGGGTCTCTACCCATGTCTCTAAACACTAGTATTTCAGACCACACCAACCCTAAAGCATTCCTTTCTACAAAACATGGATCATAGATTGGCAGAACCAGTGTCTATAAGCCAACATGCACAATGGTTGACATATTGCCAGCATGGCTGTAGTTACATGGTATTTTAATTAACAAATGAACATGAATCCTCTCTAAGAGCTAGTGAAATAGAGAGTTCCTCCCGGGTTGTTGAGTTCCTCATGGGACCTAGAAAAGGAAGACTTGGAGAAGCACTTTACAGACAGGCATTGTCTGGAGACATCAGCATCCCTAAGGCTCAGACGATGCCCCTCAGGACTGGATCCCACAGAGTGAAGGTGCTATTCCAAGTGGGCCATCATCTACCCAGCACATATTATAAAATAATAACGTGCAGGAGAAGCCTGAATGAACTTCATGTGCTAAAAACCTTCATGCATTGTTTACTTTTTCTAGATTATTCCTGGGGAAGAAGCATGTCCGTAAATGTGTTTCTCCCCAGCCATACTTCCTCACTATAACATGACGGTCATTTCCTTTTCACACCTGTATTTAAATGAGACACGGACAAAAACAAAAAAAATCAGGTATCATTTCCTAAGCCTCGACTCACACTTAATGAAAAAGCCAGTGTGAATTATTTATGAAATGTCATACTCCAGGTTTTAAATTCAATATATTGTGAGACATATGTTACATAATTTAAGAGGTGGACAGATTACAATATGGCACCTGCCCATGCTTCTCCGCTCTGCCATTTTTTGCTGTCTGCGTTAAAAGTCTCCCCTCATATCAATACTTTAGCAGAGACCCTCAATTCTTTCTCTTAAAATAAGGCAGAATATGAGCCCTTTAAAGGGGAAGCAAAGCATTTGGCTTCGCACAGCACTCATATGGCAAATGATTTAACAGTCCCGATTCTCAGCCTCAGTAAGTCCCTGAAACATGCTGTGAGCAGAGGGATCAAATGCAGGAACAGAACACCTCCCCGGTCAACTTTATTCTCGCTTTTGCTGTCTTTGGGTCAGCGCTGGTGCTGTGCTAAAGCATTTCGTTTGCACTTAGCCTCCGTCTGTCCCCCTCTGTGGGCCGGAACCCACGCTGACTGTCTGGCCTGCTGCTTCGCTCCTTTGCTTGCCTCTGTTTTCTTTCCCATTAGTAATTATTTATTAGTCTCTGAGGTGCAGCCCAGGATCGTTCACAGCATTTCTCCGACTTCCTCCAGCCCATTTGGTCACCGTGGAGTGTTCAGAGGGGAAAGTCGGCTTTGACATGCCTGCTTAGGTTGATCTGGAGTGGTTCACTGGAAAAGCTATACAATTACAGATTCCCTGGCATCGTCTTCCCTTAGCCTTTTGGCCAGCAGGGAGTGATTGAAGAGGAAGTGTGGTTCGATGCTTAGAACACACCAGGGTAGAGAAGTCTGGCCCAAGCTCTGTCTCCTGGCTTCCCTACTCGCTCCAAGTCGGAAAGCCCTAATGTAACTGCCTTTGCATTCTCTTCCACCTCCCCCAAGTAAGAAGCCTTTGGTAACAGACAACCTCTTGCCTGGCATACAGGAGTGGAAAACAGAAAAGAGTTCACTGAGCCTATGAGGAGATTCAAATTGATGCTTTATTATTGTGCTTTGATATGCTGAGTTGGGAGTACCAATTTCTCAGCATCACGCAGTGGTTTTCTCCTCCTATGTGCATGGACAGGGAGCTGAGATCACTGACTACAGTTCAGAGTAACTCTTCCCCCTTCCATCTGCAATCGACCTGCCTAGAATTAAATTAGTGCTTGCAGAAGTGTACTTGGCACATGCCGTACCTGGTGATATTGTTAAATGCCAATTTCCACTCAGGAGCCTAAGCTAGGGCAGTGCCTGCCTTCTATCAAGCTCCCGGGTGGCCATGCCCCGGTGTTCGGAGAACACTCACCAGGGTCTAGATCCCTCTCCACCCCATCTCCTCTGCATTCCCCCCCTCTGCCCATTCTCCCTGTGAATTCACCACTTCTGTGTCCCATTGTCACAGATTCTAGTACAGTTACAAAGTGTGTGACGATTTCATGGCTCAAAAACTGCTTTTCACTCTTACCTCAAAACAAAACAAGACCCTCATGCCTGTTTGGCGTTTAGGTTTCTGTGCCACCATTTCCTTTCCCACTGTCACTTAGGATATTATTCGTCTCCGTCACTTTGCAGATATTGCCACTTGAGGTAGAACTATCATTGCCAATTTGCATCTTGTCGACCGTCTAGGATGTCCAGAGTCAGCCAGCTAATAGCTGTGCTTATATATATACAATTTTCCTATGTTTAAAACGTGTCAATGAACTTTAGCTCCCCTGCAAGCAGGTGCCACTCCAAGAGCCAGTCTTGGGCTTGGCTGCTACCCAGAACTGCTACGTGTCTGAGAACTTAAACCTTGATATCCTATGCCGTGACCTCCTGCCCTCTCACATCCCTCTTCTCTCGCTATGGTGACCCCTGTCTTCCAGTGTCTCCATCGTTTGAGACTCTTCAGCCTGGATCTTGTGCTTCAGCACCAAACTCTAGCCTCAGGTTCACTCAGCCTCCTTGTCCTATCATTCTGCACCGCGTGTACCATCACCACTACACTTCTGTATTTTCTGCACTCAGAAAACTAAACATGGAGAGAAAAATTCACTAGCTGTGCCAACTGGTGCCAGTACAAACATTCTCAAAATCTTTGTTGGACTTGTGCACAGCCTGGCCATTCATTCAGTTGCTAAGTTCCTGTGTCCCTTCTCCTAACTTCCTTTGACTTCTTCCTCAAAAACTCAGGTTTAGGTAACAGTTCTGCAACCCCCCACATGCACGTTTTAACTTAGCAAATATTCACTCCCAGTAAAATTAGAGAAGTCTTCCTAGGTGATAACGATATTAATGTTAATACTCACTTCTGGGGGCTGTCATCAGAATTGAATTGAATGTCCCAACTTGGGATGCATTTACCATGGCGCCTAAGACACATGCAGTGTACAAACAGCAAAGATTGTGTTATTATTGTGTTATTGTTGTTATTATCAGCTCTAACAGCCAGCCCTGTGAATACCCTCAAAGAGGCCTAAGGAATGAGACAAGCCATTTGGAACACAGTGACATTGCACAGTATCTTCCACTGTAAGCTTATCTGCAACCACACCCATCTTGACTTGCTTCTGTCCCTGCATTCTCAGATGGTGAGATGTCCTGCCTTCTCTTAAAGGCACACCAATCGCCTGCGTGCTGCATCCCTCTACTCCTTGTTCCTTCTGGGATTTCGTCAACAAGCTCCTGCATCTGCGTTCTCTTCCCACAGCCGTTGCCACACTGAGACATGTCCTATAAAGGAGTAATTCCTGGTCTCCCACAGTCTCCCTTACTCGTGTATTTGGGTGATTTCCATTCATTTCATTGCCATTTTTTTACCTTGATATTTTACATGAACCTTCTCTGATTGAGATAGTCTTTCATGGCTGTATAGTCTGGTAAATTTGAACTTAGGGTACAAATTCAAATTCAATATCCTTCACTAAGGGCCCCTGTCCTCGGATAGCACATCCACACCTGAGCTTGGCTCTGGTAACTTTACCCTGTTTTCTTGTCTGTTATCTGTATACAGGGTGTCTTCCTTGTAGATCAGGTCCTCCTTGAAGGTGAGGACCTTGATTTATTTGTGTTCATGTCCTGAGCAACCGGAAAGTGATTGAAATGGTGTAGTTGAGAAATAAATATTACTCAAATAAGTGAATGACTGAGTAAGACTCACTCACAAAATAAATATTATCCTATCTGCTGCACTGGTTCCAAGTGGCTTCACTGAACATGGTTCTTCTTCTTGGGGGAGAAGGGAGATGCAGATACACTTATATCACATGGTCAGCGTTTAAAGCTTGCACTCATAATAATAGTAATAATAATACAATTCTTACATAACACCAGCTGCTGACCATAGTGATTCACACACATCATGCCACTGACCCCCTCTGGCAGCACTTGAAAGGAATATTATTATTATCATAATTCCAGAGGCCAGGTGAGGACCAGAGAGGCCACGCATCTAACCAGGAGGTTGCACAGCGAGTTCTGGAAACTTAGCCAGTTTCCCTGAAGGAAGCAAGTTTCCTCCTAGCGTTTGGTGACTTGTTCTCAGGACCTAATCTCTTATCCCTTGTCACAAGCAGGGCTTTTCCTCCGAGACTGCAACCTCAGCATCCTGTTTGCCTCACCCATGTCCAAGCACTGTCACCAAGGTGACATTCTAATCTGTGGCCCTCCATTTCATCTCTGGGCCATAACGATCACCTTAAGAAGCCCAAGGGTTCAGAGACTTCATTCCTTAATAGTCAGTAGACGAGGAAGCCCCAGCTGGTGCTGTCTACCTTGTGTCATTAGCTCTCTGCAGAGGCCAGACCTGCTGTGGACTGTTTTCACTGGAACATTACTCGAAGGTTAATTCTGCCTGGTCATTTCCTTTCTGGCTTTGTGGTTAGTGACACCTTGGTGTATCATGAGTGATGTACAACCACCTCAAACAAGGAAGGAGTGAAAAGCCAGGGCCAAGCAGATTAGGAGGCCAAAGGGATTGGGCCTCACATGTGTGGTCTGGGGAAGCCCCTGAGGTGCCAGGCGACGTGAATGAACATCTCTTCCGCCTGGCAGAAGAGGCTCTCATTTATCACTTATCTTCCAAGGGTGCCCATGAAGAGATTTTCTAGACCCGGAGTTTAGGAGGAAATTGGAGTAAAATAACTTTAATCAGAGGTTTATTTAATTGCCCTCATTTTTCTTACTGTCAGGTGTGTGGGGTACCATTTTTACACACGGGATTTCGGTATGTATGACTTTTGAAGTCTGGTTTTCAAACTCAAGTTGCTGAGTTAATAGGACCAGAGTTTGTTGTTGTATTTTTTGTTTTGTGAGGCTTCTACTCTTTCCAGACTTTTCCAGCCTTCTTTGGTTTACAACTTAAAACACTGTCATCCATGTATGTGTCATCCATTAGTGATACAATCTTTTAGCTGAGAACCATTAAATCTTAATTTTACTTCCTGTTCAATCCATGTCTGAAGTTTTCATTCAGATGCCACAAGTGAATTTCAATTGGGCTGAAAAAGATGTGTTCTCCCAATAGAAAATCCTGTGTGTGTGTGTGTGTGTGTGTGTGTGTGTGTGTGTGTGTGTGTGTAAAATAACAAAAACATTTAAACAGAAAAGGGATTGAAATCATTTTGAATTGTCAAAACTTTTTTTGGAGGCCAAAATAATCCTTGAATGTGTATCTTCTGTATATACTTGTAGAAATATTATATGCGGGTCTTAGTTTGTAAAAATCTCATTATAGGATGGAATCATACTGTGAAATTTTATATGTCCTCCCACAGGGCTATTTTATCTTTGAGAAATAACCTTCAGTTTGTTAAAGGCCAAGTGCTTTGAGAATGCAACTGAGACCGTTTTGATTTATAATTCACTTTTAAACCTTTTGACTCGATCCCTCTTATTTTCTGCAATGAAGGCACACAAAGTGGTAACGACCTTTCTGGTTTATCTTGGGGCGTTAGTGCCTTCTTAGGAGTACTCAAACAGAGGCTGCTCCGATCCAGGTATACAGAGGTCTCCAATACCCTGCAGACATGGAGACGGCGTGCAGCTCACATTTCCATCTATGGCTGTGCTTGTGGGGGAGAGGCTGGAGGGAAGGAGGAGGGGATGGGGGAGCAAGCAAGCCTGCTTCACACTGTTCCCAGAAATATGTCTCCCTGATAAACTCCGATAAGAGTTGATGTTTGAATTAGAGCCGAAGAGCCCTATGCACTTTCTCCGCATAGACTCAAACCCACTTTCAATCTAAATAGAGCCTTTTTCCAGCATGATTTTTTTCACATGAGGTCAAAGTATTACGATTATAACATCACCACTGCTTGTATGGGTTATCAAAAATAAACTCTACTGCCCTGAGTAAAATTATACAGCAATGGACACACAGGAACGAAGAGTATGGTCCCTTGTAGGTTCTTTACCAAACGTGTGGAGGCCAAAGACTACCTACGGTGAAGGAGGCTGAGGTCAAGTTCTTTGGGAGAGGATAAGACGTATTAAATTAACCTGCCTGATACCTTATCAGTCAGTTTTGAGTAATCAACTGAGTTAACATTCTTGCCGTCTACGAGTCACTAAGTCATACAGGATGGACACAGAAGTCTCTTAGCAACATAAAGTATGGTTGGAATGTGAGGAAATGTCAGATTAGGAGGGACTTTTCCCAACAGAGTAGTGTGAGCAATTCCCTGGGGACTTTAGCCCATTCTAATCTGAGTAAAGTCCTCTCCAGTTAGATTAGGACAATCACTCATCCCTAATGTATGCACTGATTGATGGCTAAACTGGGTCCTGATGGACTCCACTAAGCACTGCAAGGAGCAGCAGTGCATAGGATGCCAACCCCTTGGTGGCACTGGGGCCACAGCATACAACACAAAACTTGGATGCCCTGTGAACTTGGGTTTATTCCTTGTGTTTGCAGTTAAAAAACACAGGAAGATGGGCACATAGGTAATCTGCTTCCATTTTCCATGCCTCAACTTACCCACAAATTCAACCCAAAGGAAGAAGCTATTTGAAACTCCAGAAAACAGTATAAAATAGAACAGCAACAGAAAATTAAGAACCTCTGTAATGAGACCAGGAGGACATGGAGAAAACTTTGTTGACCTTCTATTAACTGACTTGTCTTGAGGCTCCTACAAAATAGAAACACAATATATTCCTGTTGGATATTTAAGTCTTTTCCTATTCACTGAAGAAAATCCCCCTGCTTATTAAAATATGAATAGGCATCAGAATTGCATATAAAATCTGAAAATGGTTCCTATTTTTATCTGAAGTCAAGAGCCATGGTGTATGCAGGGGATTGTCCCAAAGGCCAGCAGGCTATGGAATGGTTCCCCACTCCTGGTGGGTGGGATTTTAGTCTCTCTGCAGTGCTTTGGATGGGTGAAATGTTATGAAAATTGACTATTATAGCACCACTAGCCAGAAGCAATGGAAATACAAGCCAAGAGAGCCATTTTTACAAATAACAATGATCCTTTATCCCTTTGTTCCTTCAGGTGACTGCCAAATGTCTGGCCCAAAAGCTCCCTCATGTCTGATTAGTGGGCATTACTCCTCTGTTATCCCCTAGAGCAGGGGGTATGCAAACTGTTAAATGGACAGAACCAGCTAAGTGAGATCACTGGGTCAACCCCTCTAGCAACCATTCTACAGAGACATTTTTCCTCATTCTGATGGAGAGAGAGGCACCTGTGAGAATTCTCACTACCAAGGTAGGGAGGTGGGCAGGATGCATGGCACTGACCTTCTTCAGCACTGTGTCCATGTATAAAACACTCTTCTTTTATATCGTTAACTTTCCAATCTTCTCTTCAAAGATCTGTATTCAGAGAACTTGAGGTTTGCAGATTATAGTGCTGGCACTTTCCTATCTACATCTCCTACTTCCAACCCTTCATTAACATAGTAGAGAGGTTTCCATCTTGAATTCAGTCCAAGGCACTCAGAACCATTCAGACACTATTTCAATTATCTATGGCTATGCACAGCATATCACCTTTAGAACACATTACCCTGAAAAAACAATTTTTCATTTTTCATGATCCTGTGTGTCAGTAATTTGGTCAGGGAAGGGTAGCTAGTCTGCTTCATGGAAATGGCTGGACCAACCTCATGCCCCTGTACTTAGCTGTCGGCTGGCCTGGGAAGGGCAGGGCTAGGCTGAGGGTCCATCATGACCTGGCCTTTGTGCTCATTGTTTGAAAGAACATCTTAATGTTTATTATATGGCTTCTCTTTGTGATCTCTCATCCTTCAGATGCCTCTCTCCACGTGGCTTCTCTCTCTTTATCGAGACAGCCTGAGCTTTTATAATTTACTGTCTTAGAATAGGAACAAGGGTTAGAATGTAAGTTCTAGGAAATGACATGAAGTTGGGAGGGGTAGTGAGTAGGGGATAGATCAAGGAGGAGTTAAGAGGAAGAGAAGGGGGTAATAAAACCAAAATTTGTATGCACGTATGGTGTTCTCAAAGAAGTAATATAAATATTCTATTTAAAATGTTATAAGATATCTCTGCATTGGCTCTGGAAATCCCAGAACATTCCTTCTGCAGCATTCAACTGGCCAGAGCAAAGTTCAGAATCAGCCCATATTCAAGACATGGAGACATAGATTCTCCCTCTATGCAGAAGTGGTGTGGTTATTGTCTCTGTAAGCAATCTACTCTAGAACCTGTGATTAGAACATGGCCATTGCTGTTCTCTGAATGACCAACCTGATGCACAATTCTTGCCTTTCCCAGTTTCCATTCATGTATTCATTGGAATGGATACATAATATGCCTTAGCTGAACTTTGACCTCTCAAGATGACCCTTGGCATCCATTGGTATGCATAATCAAGACATGGTCTCTGTTCATGGGTCAGAGAGAGCTTTCAAAGACATTAATCTAACTTCCTAAGACAAATGAGTGACAGGTTGATCTTTATCCTAGCTCCCTAGATCCAGCCTCGATGTTTATTCTGCACTGCCCTGAAGATATTTATTAGATCCTGGGTGGTTGACTCTACCTCAAACTTTCCCAAACCAAAGTGTAAATGCCCTTCTTAGTTGTTTTATGTGGCTGTTCTCTAGTGCAGAACATATGATTTCAGGTTACACTAGCTATCCTTTCTTTAAATGATGCTTTTAGCTCTTAGTTGACGAGGCTGTGCTGCATACTGTAGACAGTGGAGACCAAGAGGGGAAAACTTAGAATGTGTTGCTTCAGCCCCACCTTAACTCTGACCCTTTGTCCCTGCCCACCCCCAATCTTAGACTGGATTCCAAGCGATGATCTTTGCTCTCCTTTGAGAAGAGCTATGAATGACACACCCTTAAGATGCGTTTTTATATCCAGGTGGGTACAAGGTCACATACTTTGTGTTCGCTTTTAGACTTTGCCTGAGTAGCTGTCTGTGATTGGGTGAGAATTACAAGACAATAAAAGGCTTGGGGTGGCATCAAGCAAAATACAATTAAATATTATCAGAAAATCATGTGCCTAATCTTCATGTGGAGATAAATCTACACTGCATACAAATTTCACTCATACCCACACGATTCCTCTTCACCAGTTCCCATGGTATAATGGTTCTCAGAGGTCACAAATCATGCCATAGGTAAAGAGAAAAGGGTATAAACTATTTTATGTGACAAAATGCACAGGTAAATAAAACTTCGTACTCATTTCAAGATATTTGCCACTGCCCTAATTTCTACCTATAAATGCTTTATATAAAATTCATAGTTAAAGAAGGGGATGGTCTTTAGAAAAATCTCAAATAAGATAAAGATTGATGGAGAGTAAGCTACGGGAGAATTATGTGATTAGGGCATATATACCCTCCTTACACATTCCATTTTAATTAACATCTCACGTGGATCTTATTACGTAGGTGACCTTCTACCCTTTGGTCATCTCCGCCTTTCTTTCGAAAGATATGATGGAAGCATCCTATAATAAGCATGCAGGCATTCAGGCCAATGCCTCTTCCTTGGGGGGAAATAAAATCTCTCTTAATTTGCATGTCACATGTATCATATTCTGTGTTTTGTAAGAGGAGGATCCTATCCTGAAGCGTTTTGGTTGCAATCCAATTTTCACACGAGTATAATACACCTGAAATTACTAGTTGCTATACATCCTGTCTACCATCCAAGAAGATACATGATGTTCTACAGAAACAGAAAGAAATCTACACAAAATTATGTGTAACTTTGGTATATCTGAGGCTACTAAAAATGTCCATTTTTGGTGGACAACAGAAGCATGTCACCTGCCTTTAATAACTTACTACTTTTAATGAGGTTTAAATAGAGCCTTAAAAAGTAATTCCATAGTTGAATCTGAAGGCAATTGTGGTTTCCCACTTCTTGTGTGTGTAATTCAACAGAAATTCAATTGTTAAGGTGACTTTCATCACAGTTGACATTTTTCTAATTTGTCTCATTTTTAAATTATCAGAGACTGGATCTTGGCTACAAAGAGGAAAATAAAACAATATAATGACACCCTGGGTAGGTAGAGTGTCTTTTATCAATGTTCTCAAAACACCTGGCAAGCATTAATTACTTCTCCAAACATGCTGAGGGAGATGTGGCTATGATCATTCCATCATGCTGATGAGGAAGCAGATGTTGGGTCAGGGATAGGTGACTTAAGATAAACTACTCAGCCTTGGTGAGGTCTGTATTAAAAGGGAAGAAAAATTACCAACTTCAAGGCAGAATATTTTGGCTGCTTGCCTACCTTGATTCATCAGCTGTAGTTATCGCTGTTTTGACCCAACTATGACCATTCCTGTTTCTTCCTTGCCTGGCCATCTTTACTCTCATCACTGGGTAGCACAGCTTCTATTTTAAGAAAACGTTGTCCAAGCTAAGCATTGCAAACTGGGATTCCTAGATACCAAATAAAAAGGGACCAAAAAAGAATGAGGTGTCCTATCTTGCTTGGGTCTCCAGAGGATTCATTGAAGTGATACTTTGAATTATTGAGCTTCCCTCAAATTTTAATGAGTTCTTCTATGAGATGTTATCTGGTCCTAGGTTATTTCATTATGTTGGATGAAGAACAGCTAACTTTTGCCCTTCTCAGTGGACATTCTAGCCCCATAGTAGATGAAGCACTGTATTCACAGGGTAGGCTCGTGATGACCTCATCTTTCTCCTTCATCTTTATTAATTCTCTCATTCTTTAAGAGCTTGTTAGTAAAATAGTCAGTTTAAGACTGACATCACAGCCAGGACAAAGCTACATTACACGTAGCCATGGAGCTAATCTAATAAAAGAAAATTCTAGAAGCTCCCCATTCTGTCAAGGTCCTTGAGAGAGAAACATATCCCCTTCTAGTATTAATATATCAAATATTTAGCAAAACGAAAAGCCACTTATAACTGTGGATATTCCTGTTTCTCTCTCTTCCCGTTTGCCTTTTCAATTAGGCAACAAGCAAACAATTAGGCCTTAAACAATGACAGCCACTGTGAAGTGAACTGTAGATCACAAAATAAAATCATGATAAGTTAGTTCCATATCACGTCACTAGAGAAAAAGGTTACTCATAGCTGGGGAAAAAAAAACCTCTTTTTTCCATTGACCCGCTCAAAAGCATCCATGATGTCACCAGCGCTGGCTATCTGGTGAGCTCCCCGGGAATAGCAGCCTCTGGAATTTAGCAATTAGAGGAAGGGGCCAGAGGAGGTTTTAAAATAGCCCTGGAGGGTGGTCAGCCTAGTTTGCAGACCTGCTGGCTGTGTAGCCCATGGCCCGCTGGGAACTGCAGTGCCGATGTGTTTTAGCTTTCTATTTCAAGCCTGTGACTCACATTACAAATATTGACTTCTATTTCTCTATTAGCATCAGGTTTTTTTTTCTTGAATCCTCTGAATTGACTTTGACTATAACTTTGGTTAATATTAAACCTCTTGGGTCAACACATTTTTATAGCCATGAGCTGCTGCAACCACATGGAGTAGGGATTGGCAGGAGGTGCTTCGACCAAGAGCAGGACAGGGAGAAGTCTCTTCCAGCCCTATAGCCTGCCCACTCACTGCCCGACACACTCCTGCTGTTCATCTTTCCAAAGTAATAGTGGCATTGGGGAAAACCTTCCATGACTCCACACTGCCAAAGGAGGAAGGCCTGATTGTACCCACTGAAGCATTCCAGGACTTGAAAAACATCACCCTTACAGACCCCAGATATTTTACCAAACAAGCCACCAAGGAACCCACCCACCACTTTCTCTTGGTTCAGATTGCCAAGTATTCTGCCTGCTCTTGGGGCATACAAGCAGTCTGACATGGTAAGCAAAATCTCACCCACCTTCTCTGGCTTCCTCTGTCACAGGTTCTGATAGACTCATCTTTGTACCCTCTGTACACCTAGCACCCAAACCAGGCCCATGAGAGATACTGAGCAAACATTTGCTGAGCTGAATTCCATCTCAGGTTGGTTTGTTTCCTTTAGGCACATGATTAATAGTCATGTGAAGTAGTTAAAACAGCCATACAGCAAGTTGGGTGAAGCAACGTGTCTCAGGGAAACCCAAGTGGACTTTGCTATTGTGAAGCATCTGAAAAGAAAGCATACATTGCTATCATTTTTACTGCATGTGGGATAGTGAACTAAATTATTTCCTGAATTAGAATAAACGAAAGTCAGTTACTGAAAGAAACTTAACAGAAAATGTAAGTCAGACGGAGCCATAAAGGAAAAAAAAAAGGAAGTAGCAAGTAGCTGTCTTCCAACTAAGTCTGTTGGGGAAAACACACAACAGGACCCTGAGGCCATGAGATGCAGCTTCCTTTCCTTTGTGTGGTTTTTACTGTGCAGCTGTGAGGAGAAAGCAATGGAAAGGTAGGGAGAACTGAGGAGCAGGAAGGATGAGCACATTTTAACAGAAAGGAACGTAAGCTCAGAACAGCCTATCTCACCAAGCAGAGAGGCAATCCCTTGACAATGTCAAATGACTTTGACCTTTCTCCGAGGCAGAACTGGAAATGACCAGATAGTGCCTTATCCCTTTGTTTACAGAGAAGGAAACAGAGGGCCAGGAAAGTTAGATTGTTTCCCTTCCTAAAGGGGCAAGCTCCGTAACAGAAAGGAGAATTTTGGCCATGCTGCTTTGATATCCTAATCAAATTAGCTTGAAATTCTGTGCCCCTGATAGAAACCCTTCCGGTCACCAAGTGCTCATTACACTCCCAGCTTAGTGTTTGAGAATGCTTTGGGTCCCGATAAATCCAAGGGCATAATATATTCTTTTGATTTTAAAGGATGGGAGAAGGGGAAAGGGGTGGGCCGAATGACTCTAAGTTAGTTCATAGCATGCCATCAGCAACATTAGAGGAACCAACATATCTTTTAACAGTTCGGTGTTTCTCATTTATATATTACTAGCGATGCCTGGTGATAACTGGCTAGGATTGGTTTCCTTGATCTGTGACACATTCTGAGGGGATTGCTAACTAATTGATGGCATGTGGTCCAAGTATGTACATGTGAGGCAAGGCCTTTACAAGCCCTGACTCTTCTCCCTGCCAGCTTGATGCTTTCACAATAATAATAGTTGGTCAATATGCAACTCGGCCTTCCTCCAGCTGTTTGTTTTCTATCTTGAAATGTAAACATCTAATAAGTTTTAGGAAAAAATAAAGGAAGCAAGAGACCACTTGACTGTTAATCTTTCAAAAGCCTATGAGGGTTTTGTCAGTTTCCACATGGTGTTTGTTAGCAGACAAACCAGGGACTTAGGTTTCCATTTGATCCTGTCCCTGTGGCTACCACAAGTCCATATCTTCTTGTTGCTAAAATTAGTGGAAACAAAACTACATTAAGAAAAATAACTCTCAAAAGGAAAGCAGTAAGACTTGTCACATGACTCATTTTCATTGTCAATTAGACAGTCTTGCTTCTTCCAAGGGAGAAAGAGCTGGAGAAACAAAAAGAAAATTCGACCAAGAGGAAAACAGATATTGCAAAAATAAGTTCTTCCATTCATTTATGTGTTCTCATGAAGCACATTGAGTGGTCCACCTTTCTCTTTCCATAAAGGCAGCTAGAGTACATTGATAATAGAGTAACTTTAGCCCTTTGGTGCTAGGGAGTGAACTCTGGGCCTTGTGCCTGTTAAGCACACACTTAGCCTGAACTGCCTCCCAGCCCATTTGTGACTACACCCCAGGTCATTTGTGATAGAGCTGAACAAATACTTGTGTGTCAGGGACCTAGTCTGAGGTGTGAACAGCTCATCCATCAGAAAGAAGGGAGTCTACACCTGACTCTAGGCTTTCCATTCTCTTGATTCCTGGTTTATAATATAGTTCACACTGCAATGCCCACAGCAGGTTTTCTCCATTTAAAATAAGCCAATAGCAATAATTAATAGAAAAATCAATAATTCTCATGAGCCTACTGTCAGCATTTTCTAAACATTGTTCTTTGCTCCTGTAAATCATTTCAATGGTTATCAGCCACCGGATTTTATCATTTCAAAGATGCAAATAATCATAACATTCTCTAGACATCTATCCAAAGTAGAATGCATGGCAGGTCAAAGTTTGAGAAAAAAACTAATCAAGTTTGAGTCCTTAGAAAAAGCAGCTTGGTACTTAGCCCTTTGGATTAAAATGTGCTTTACTTCCCAGATCACAAAACACATGGGAGGAGATGAGTTCATAGCATCAAGCTGACCAACTGCTGATAAAGGCAGAGAGCAAAGGGCCCCAGTGTGGCCCCAGTGTGGCCCAAGTGGGCTCATCTTCACAATGGCTCTCCCAGTGGCTGAGACTTAGTATATTTAATAGTTATTGGTTAGACGGAGGGAAGGCCGTTTCTTTCCTGCTAAAGGGATTTCTGGAACATTCCAAGCCTCTGTTCCTAATGGCAAATGGCCTAGGAGGAGCCAAAGAGCAGAGCCTCTCTCCGGGCTCAGAACATCTATTTATTAATACCAGCACTTGAAAGGTTGTTGGAAAGCCTTGACAATTTTTACTTACAAACAGTGCAATTAACCCCCAATCTATACAGGATTGAATGCTCAGCTTCCCTTTCCTGATTTCTTTCAGCTCACAAGACCCATAGGCCAAAAATATACCCTCTGTACCACCAACAAGGCCACAAAGCCCGTCATAGTGACTGACCTCTGAATGCCCTTCCCGTTTCTGCCCCTTTGCTATCAGAAGTTTCTTTCCTGTTGTTTATAGCTCAACAGTTAGCATACGCAAAATGTCTGGAGAGAAACTGTATCTATCATATGGGCTTCCTGTGGACCATCCTGTGAATTCCTATCTCACAAACTGAAAGCCCCCTGCCTCAGATGGTGCCATCTTACATCATGCACTTAAGCCCCTGTGGGAGATTCAACCTTTCTTTCCAAGGCTCTAGGGCAGTTGTTACATCTAAATACATCCTGGGTCTCTAGCCTTGTTTCCCTTTTCATTACGTATACACACTCACTTCATCTAAAGGAGCAGTTGTCAACCTATGGGCTACGACCCCTTTGGGGGTCATATATTAGCTATCCTGTATATCATGCAATTGCAATTCATACCTAGAAAATTTACAGTTATGAAATAGCAATGAAAATAATTTTATGCTTGGGTGTCACCCCAGCATGAAGAAGTGTTGGGTTGTAGCATTAGAAAGGTGGAGAACCACTCATCTCTCTGCCGTGTCTAACTCTAGCTGGGACCAACCATGGAAATTCATCTGATTGAAGAAGCATCAGTGTTAATGTAACTCTTGCATTGGGAAATGACATGATTTGAAAGGCTCTTCAAGACCTATGCAAGGAGTAATTCCAGCAGCGGGCAAAGCCTGGCGTCGGGGCTGTTAGGAGTGCCTCCTAGTGATATCAGCAGGTAGACTGGCTTCTGTGATCTCTAATTCTGTAGCTCAGCCTTTCCTGCTGCCTTCTGCTCTGCTGCCTGGCCTTTCAGTGGCCTTCTGGAAGGACTCGATAAACCATTGACCTCAATTATTAAGTGTGGGGCAGTGACAATATTAAACCTGACTCTTGGTTCCCTGTTGAGCTATCATGTGTCTTTCAGTAACATGGTAGGAACCTTTTCCTCACCTTATGTCCTTCCTTTTACCCTGCAGCATGTCCTGTGCCCTCTCAAGCAACCCTAGAAATTCAATCCCAGTCTCTTGGGACTGAAATGGTTGGACACCTGTGCCAGGGGTTACAGGTCACCACTTCATTAACTTGTTCTTTCCTTCCTGAGCAATCTGATGGTCACCCCTGGTCAACAGGGTTGTTCTGTCCGGATCCATCACTAATTATTTCTGATTCCTGGGAAGCAGAGTCAGTCACACCTCCCCAAAGGAAGTTGAGACATCCTTAGCAAAGTTGCTTTATTAATGTTGCTCTGTTGGGGGGAATTTGACTATGATAAGAAACATCTTTCTCCTAACCAGAAGAATCTACACTATTTAGAATACCTGGTTCTCCTTGAGAGAGCCAAAAGGATCCAGTTAAGAAACTCCACCCACAATTAAATAGTCATACAAGCAGATCTTTCATACAGTTACTTTCATTGAATTGAAAGCAACTCCCTCCCTCTTGAAGGGAAAAGGGAGACTCCTGTGATTAAGGATATGCCAAACTAGGGAAGCTCTGAAAGTTACAAGATTCACAAAGACCCTCCCCAAGGGTATAGAGAGAAATTGTGGAGATGAAATAAATTCTTCTATGAAGTTGCCACTGCCTCTGAGCCACCCATGATCCCGTGAATAATCTCAATAAACTCGGGGCTCACCAAGCTACACTTGGATGGAATTGTTCCTTTGGCTTGTCAGCGGTGCTCTCCCTGGAGTGAAGAGATATTTATGTGAATAGTTAGTCAACATCCCATAACATGTGTGACCTCCATATCATTCTCATTCTAGAGAAGGAAAAAAGTATAGACAGAGATAGGGTGTGTTGCTAAATGCTCACAACTAACCCTCCAGACAATGAGAAGCAGCCCCGTGGCCAACTTTGGCAAATTAACTTTACTACGTCTAAGAGACTTTAAGTTGCCAATAGTCAATGAGCATAGAGCTGAAGTGAAAACACAGGGTCTTTTATCAAAACAACTCCAGCCTATACTGAGTTGAGAGGTAGCCACATCCTCGATGTCAAAAAGCATGTGTCTTCTACAGCTGAATTCTAAACACAGGGCCGACTGGCTTCAAAACCTACACTTCTAACCACTAAAAAAACATAGCCACTGCCAGCTAAAGAGGGTCTCCTCTGATTTGAAGGTTGTTTGGAATGTATACTTAATTTATCGGCCAACTTCAGAGTTTATCTTGCTGTTTTTTGTTTTGTTTTGTTTTTGTTTGTTTGTTTTTGTTTTGTCCCTGAACAAATGACCTTTCAAGTGGGTCTAGGTCACTTTTGATTCCCTGTATCTTACATATCATCTCCCTGCTGTGGGCACCCAGAGGTCTCCGTGGAATTGACTAAGTTTAGTAGGTTTATACTTAAGAGACAAAAGATATTCTTCAGTGAAGTCCCAGGAAGACTGAGAATTTTGGGGAAGAGACCAGTCAAAATGGAAATGGGGAAGAGAACCTTTTAAAGGATGACGATTGCAACAGTAGGCTGCTTGCAGCTTGCCCTTTGCCTTCTCTCTTGGGCCGGCCTAGGTGCCCCAAACCCTCAAGTGCAGTTGGGGCACCCACCCCACCTATTAAGAACTTGTTTCCCTTCTTTGATGCATTAGGCTGCTGGTGAGTCACTTTGGTTTGGCTTTCAAGTAACAGGTGGGAATGGGAGAGGCAGGGCACCCTTTACAGATCAATTACCACAGCTGCTTGAGGGAAGAGTCCAAGAGACCTGAGATCTCACTTTTTGCATCTGGATCAAGGGACCAATTCTTAAAATGACTACTTCAAGACTCTGCCGGAGTGCCAGACTGGATTTCCTTGGCGATGGAGAAACATGTTTGGGAGCAACTGTAATGTATCCCATTTATTTAAGCATTAAATACAATGAGATCGCACCCCTGAAATGAAGGCTGGTTTCAATAACAACAACAACAACAACAACAACAAAAACAACAAACCAGTGGAGTATGGTGTCTATGTCTGAAGTCCCAGAACTAGGGAGGGACCCTGTCTTCCAGAAATAAACAAACTCAACCAAAACAAAAACCTTTAGCTGGATCACATGTGTTATTTGATCCACATTCCACCCTGGCAAGATAGGTTTTAAAACTCTATTTTCATGAGAGATCCTCCACGCACTTTCTGTCTCAACAAGAAGAGCTAATGCTATTTGATGATTTCAATGAAAAGATGTTAACAGACACATTAACCATCCAGAGTGAAGAGGACAAGGACGAAGGAAAGCCAAGGAGCATCAACTACCAGGACCAGCAGTGATAGGGAATTTTTCACCCTTCTCACTTCTCAACAGAAGGTGTGTACTTCTGGCAGAGGCACAGGAATGCAAAAGGAATCACAGCCACGTGAAAAAGCCACTGGTTATTGACCATGTGGCCATTGTCAAAGAGCTTGATTCCTGTCAAACCTGAAATCCTCATAAGGGAATGTGGAGCACAAATACCCAAACCCTGTTGCCAGTAGCTGAAAGTAATGGGGAAAGGAAGCGGTGGCCAGAAGTTAACTCTGACACAAAGCAGGACAATGACAGGCAGAGGCCATGGTAGAGGAACAAGAGATTAACCAACACTTTATGGGTCTTTTTCAAGCTCTCATGGGGAGTACTTGGTAGACTTGGGGGAAAACACAACCTTGGGGTACAGAAGAAAGAGACAGAGACCAGACTCTGGGTGGCCTTGAGCAAGCCACTTCTATCCCTTTGGTCGGGATCTTTTTACCACTCAAATGGGATATAAGACTTAATTAATGAGGAGAGTCTTCCATTTATATACTTAGAATTTTAAAATTTTATTTAAAACATTTTTATAGAAAATGTATTGATCATATTTTCCTTGTCCCCCAAACCCTTCTAAATCTACTCACCCAATTTTTCTTTCTCCCTCTCTTGCTTTCTCAAAAAAAAAAATCATAAAAACTAAAGAAATCAAAACAGACAAACAAAAACAAGAAAAACAAATCAATGAAACAAAAAATTAAAACAAACATATAATACAATGAGAGAGAGAGAGAGAGAGAGAGAGAGAGAGAGAGAGAGTGTTTTTTTTTTTTTTGGTTTTTTTTTTCGGAGCGGGGGACCGCACCCAGGGCCTTGCGCTTCCTAGGTAAGCGCTCTACCACTGAGCTAAATCCCCAGCCCCGAGAATGTTTTGTATTGGTCAACTACTCTAGGTCATGGGGCCTGGCCATGAGTATGGTTGATATTCCTAGTGACACTCTATTAAGGGGAAAAAACTCATTTTCTCTTTCCCAACAGATGGCAATTGCAAATGGCTTCTTGGTTAGTGATGGGAATACACCCAGTTTTTCTTCCCAGTCTATCTGGAATTCTGTCTGGCATGAACCTGTGCTAGTCCTGTGTGTGCTCTCACAGTCCCTGTGAGTTCATATGTGCTGTCACAGTCTCTGTAAGTTCATATGTGCTGTCACAGTCTCTGTGAGTTCATATGTGCTGTCACAGTCTCTGTGAGATCATATGTGCATCTGTTCTGTTGTATCTGGAAGACACTACTTCCTTGGAGTCATCTACCACCTCTGGCTTTTATATTCTTTCCTTCTCCTCTTCTGCATATAGCCCCAAGCCCTGAGGAGTGAGGTTTGGTAAAAAGATCCGATTTAGAGGCGAGTGCTACAAAGTCTCTCCTCTCGGCATATTGTCTAGCTACAAATCTCTCTGTTAACTACCACAGATTGCAAGAAGAAACTTCTGCTAAGGGCTGAATGAGCTCTGATCTGTGGCTATGGCAGTGTCATTAAGAATCATTTTATTACTATATTCCTTTAGCAGAGTAATAATAGTAGGTTTACCTCTAGGCCTGTCACTTAGCGAGTTTCAGGTTCTTGGTCACTTTAGCAGTATCATATATGGGTAAAGTCTGATGGGTGTTTGCCTTAAATCCAATTAAAAGGTGGTTGGTTCTATAACATTTGTGCCACTATTAAACCAGTATATCTTGAAGGAAAATCTGTGCTGTAATTTGTAGGGCTTATAGCTGGGCGAAATTGATGATTATGTTTCTCCTCCAGCAACCTGCAAGATGTCTTCCAGCATCATGAACATTGGTTAAACTTCTATCTGGGTAATGGGTCAATTTCTCTGTGTTTGATGATGCAAGTTAGACTGATGAGCCTACAGATCAGGTGACTGAGAGTAACCAGCAAACTACAAGATGTAATCGATTCTAAAAACCGGAGCTTTTGCTTGGTGCCGTAAGATGTCTACTGAGGTGCTGCCTCGCTTGTTTCATAGTGACTACACTTGAATACCTTTCATATACATCTACATTTTAGGATATTTCTTTAGTAGTAGGTTTCCATCTGATTTTCAAAATGCCTATAATATTACTTATCCCTCTCCACATTCTCTCCTTTACCTTGTCTTCCCAGTGTCTTCACTTATATAATCCTACTGTTCTAGTTTTTCCTTTATCTCTTTATAATATTATCTCTATTTTTCCTTCCTTGTAACATCCTCTCTTTTCTTCTGGTCCTTTACTAACTATATACCCTCTGTGGTTATTTTAAATGAGACACACATACCTAAAGCTTAAAAGCAAGCATCCACATCTAAGAGAAAATAGGTAATGTTTGTCTTTGGGGTCTGGGCTATTACTTAAGCTGATTTTTTTTCTAGGTTCATTAATTCACTTGCAAATTTCATACTTTCATTTTTCCTAGTAGCTATATAATATTCCGCTATATAAATGTACCATGTTTTCATTATTTATTCATCAGTTAATGGGTATCTAGGTTGTTTCTAATTTCTGGTTATTATGAATACAAAAGCAATAAACACAGTCTATCAAGTGTATCTGAAGTAAGATGTAGAATTGTTTAGGTATATTCCCCAAAGTGGTATAGCTGGATCTTGTGATAGGTTAATTTTTAGCTTTTTTAGTAAAAAGTTCATGGGGTCTCTGACAGTTTTAATTCCCACCAGCAATGAATGCTAGATGCAGGAAAGGCATCTGACCAAAACCCAACACCCCCTCATGATAAAAGGGGGAGGAGACTAGTGATACAAAGAACATATGTACCCCAGCATAATAAAGAAAATTTATAGCAAGCCCATAACTACATAATCCCAAATGGAGAGAAACTCAAACCATTTCTACCATTTTTCAGGAACAAGACAATGTTGTCCACTCTCTCCATACCTAATTAATGTAATACTTGAAAGTCTTAACTGAAAAATAAGATAAATGAAGATCAGGAGGATTCAAAAAGGAAAGGAAGAAGACATAGTATCCTTATTTGCAGATGACCTGATTTCATAAACAAAAGAGACCATCATAGATCTTTTAGAGCTGAGAAATACTTTCAGCAAAAGTATTAGGATATAAACTCAACATGTAAATATCAGTAGCCTTCCTTTTTACAAATCACAAACATACTGAGAAAGAAAGTGGTGATACAGTACCATTCAGATTAACATTTAAAAAAATCTTGGGATAACTCTACACAAGCAAGTGAAAGCCTTGTATAATAAAAACTTTAAAATTAAAGAAGACATAAGAAAACAGAAGGATCTTCCATACTTGTGGATCAGTAGGATTAATATTGTCTAAATGGACATTCTACTGGCAATCTACAATTCAATTCAATCCCTACTAAAATTCCAACAATATTAGTCACAAAATTGAAAAAATTGCCAACGCCTATGGAGACACAAAATTCCTAGGATATTTAAAATAATTCTGAATAATAAACGAATTGCTGGGTGTATCATCATCCTCAATTTCAGATTATATTACAGAGCTATAGGAATACAAATAGTATGGTACTGACATTAAAAACACATACTTTGATAAGTAGAATAGTTGAGGAATGCACCTAAGTTCATGTACCTATAGACATGTGACTTTTTACAAAGAAGACAAAAACAGCAAAACAAAAGCAACAATGGACCATATCTTCAGTCAATGGTGCTGAGCAAACAAGTGCTGCATACAGAAGAGTGAAAGTAGACACATATTTATCGTCCCGAACAAACTTTAACTCCAAATGGATCCAAGACCTCAATAGTAGACCACATATCTTGGAATCTGATTAAAGAGATAGTAGGGGACAGACTTCAACTCATTCATGCATGGAAGAGCTGTCTCAACAGAACAGAGAAAGCATAGGCACTAAACAGATCAACAGTTCATAAATGGGACCTCATAGAACTGAAAAGCTTCCAGAAGGTAAAGAACAGAAGCATTTGATTAAAGAATGAAGCATTTTTATACCAATTATACTTCTGATAGAGGGTCAGTATATAGAATATCTAAAGAACTAAAAAATTGAACATAAAAAAAAACAAATTAACCAATTAAAATTGGGAAGGAAACGAAATAGAGTTCCTAAAAGATGAAATGCAAATGGCTGAGAAACACGTAAAAAATTTTAACATCCTTAAATTCTTACAGCTTTTTATTTCTCCCCAAACGACATATATATAATACAATATAATATAGTGTAACATAATATAATATACCTGTTAAAATTGAAATCAGTCTCTCTTTTCTCTTTGAACATAATAGAACATATTATGCATGAAACAACAAACAGCCAGAGTGACTGTTTCTGAGTCACTATGTAGTAGCATAAGAAAAATGACACAGAGGGAAAAGAATTCCTACTACCTAGGACCTAACTGTCAAATACTTCAGGGTGTGTGTTTCAGGGGGACTGTCTCAGGGAACAGAGGCATTATTTCAGTATCTAAACAGGGTACAGCAGGACCACAGAGGGTTCACATGGCTGGAAGCTTATGTCATGCTGATAGGGAAATGTTCAAGTGTCTTAGGGTTGTTATTGCTCTGATGAAATACCATGACCAAAGGCAAGTTGGGGTGGAAAGGGGTTATTTGGCTTACACCTCCATATTGTAGTTTATTACTATAGGCAGTCACGGCAGGAACACAAGCAGGGCTGGAACCTGAAGGCAGGAGCTAATGCAGAGGCCATAGAGTGGAGCTAGTAACGGGTTTGTTTCTCATAGTTTGCTCAGCCTGCTTTCTGGCAGAACCCAGAACCACCAGCTAAAGATGGCACCACCCATCAATCACTAAA
The DNA here is from genome assembly GCF_011064425.1 of Rattus rattus. Taxonomy (NCBI): domain Eukaryota; kingdom Metazoa; phylum Chordata; class Mammalia; order Rodentia; family Muridae; genus Rattus; species Rattus rattus. The sequence goes on along the minus strand of NC_046158.1, from coordinate 113,198,054 downwards.
GAAAAAATGACTTACAGCCAGTCTTAAGGAGTCATTTTCTCAATCGAGGTTTCCTTCTTTCAGATAAACTTAATTTGTGTCAAGTTAACATAAAATTAGCCAGCACACCAAGCATCTGGATAAATCCCCAGACCCATATACATACATGTACATGTACATACATCTGCCTATATGTAGACACATGTATAAGATATGTATCACATTCATACATAAAACCTAGACATACATACATTGGACACATTTACACCTATATGTACAAGCAAACATACACACAAGCACACATACATTTATACTTACAACATATAGATACACCCATGGGGCACAGAGGAAACATGTGTAACAGTTTGAGCAGATCATTTTGTGCCATGCTATCTATAATTCCATATTTTTTAAAAGGCATATTGGTTCTTACAAAAGCCTTGCGGAACGTCAAAACTCTGAAAATTCTGGCATTGTTTAGCCACTTGAGAAAAATGCAAGGCAATAGAAATTGTTGATAAACCCTGTACAATACATGCAGAGCAAGTTTTGTAGAGAAGCAGTAAAAAGCCTATTAAGGAAAATTTTCTTCTGGTCAAGAGACTAGAATCTCTGACCTGTCTGGAGACCTAATAGTCTAGTTTGCCTTGGTCACTCATATGGCCAGGAGCTATCCAGCAGGGAGGAGGCACTACCCCTAGGAAGATCTGCTCACCTTAAGCCATGCTAAAGAAAACAGAATAGTGATTCACTAGAAAAGATACTATACTTTTCCTTCCCAGAATTCTTGCCCTTAGAGAAGACCCTATAAGCTGCTTTGAAGTTGCTGTAATGTTTGTTGGATCTGTTCACCTTTTGGAGGTAATATAATTATTCCCTTTTCCCTTCCTGTCTCTTTCTTTTGAATACTGACCAGAAGCTAAGAATGGCCTGCTATGTGTCTGTCTGGTACCAAGTGATGGATCTCCACGCTGGTAACTCAAAATGCGTGTTTATTTCTTCTTTTTCTCCTCTTTTCTCCTTTGGCAGCTGCTGAAATTAATAGCTTGCTTGCCATGGGGTGCTTTTCTTTTCAAACTTGAATAAAATTGTCTGTGAGCTTCCATTTGAGTAGTTTCTTAAATTCTTTCATTAACGAGACTAAGCAGGCCAAGAAGGGATACTAATTTCCCCAGTCAGCCTGTGTCAATTCCTGCTCTAAAATGAGATTGATCATTCATTACAGAATGTATGTAGATGACAGTAATGGTAACTGGCATTTGGAATGTGGTGGGATCTTTTCCCATATGCTTTCTTGCTAAGGGAATGACAATTGTCATCTTAACAATCACGTTCTGTAAGAGGAGCAGTTAAAAGACAATGCCATTGAACTGAATGACATCTTACACACAAGCAACCATGTCCCCAAATACTCTTCCTGGCAGGCCCACCATGATTCTTACCCTCCTGAAATTACCTACAGGGGATTCCTAATTCAGGAATGGTTCCCTGCAGTTGGGCTCCACCACAGAGTTCTGATCCCGAACTGTGTGAATGCTCCAAAAATAACCCTTAGTTCATGGGATAGGGGGTGGAAAAAGAGACACCCAGGCCCCACCAGGGCAGTTCTGGTCACTTTGCTTGTTCGTAGCCTAACTACCCATCCATCTTTTCTCCACCAATTTCTCTAAAGTTCCTTCTCATGTAACAAACCGATGGCATACAGATCCTTGTCTGTGGAGTACTTTGGAAGAAGGCAGAGGGATATGAAACCTTTACACAAATAAGAAAAAGATTTTGCACTATGTTGGGTATGGACCTGAGCCCTAATACCTCCTACTTCACTAGACCCTTTATGACGCCTATGTAGACCTGATACCACAAGCCTCACTTACCTCATGCAAACAATGAGTCAAGGTATATAAAAACACACAACCTATAGTTTGTATCACAGATAGTCATTCCCTCCTTTCTCAGTTCTGCCTTACTCCTTTGACTCTTCATCCTTGTGAGGGATTCTGTTTGAAAGTTTCTTAAGAATGGAGATACTATGCTACTATCACAATAAAAAAAATGATCACACATTACATACTAAGAAAAGTCAAGGCTCTGCTTTCCTTCTAAGAGAGAAACATGATTAGATGAACATGTTTGTGGCTTGATTCAAGCACTAAGAATGTGCTTCAGCTAACCAGTGAAAAGGGCTCTGGAATAAAGCTGCCTGCACCTGCAGCTGCTGTGGGCAGCTACCCCTATCTCACCTCCGGGGAGGATCCCCACCTCTCAGGAGCTGAGGGACACACAACTTTGCCTGCTCTGGTCTCCCAGCTTGCCTGCTTGACCTGGTCTGATTTGTTAACTCAGTGAAACGAACAGTTTGGCTACTATTTTGCCCTCAAATCCACCCCTTATGCAGACAGATTAGAAACAGAGGCATTGTGTGACATAACTCTGGTGGCCACAGTTCCGAGCTGTTATGTATTGAGGACTCGTGATAGGAAGGTAATTTAAAGTTCATGATCATTTTGAGAGTGGTGGCCCATCCCCCTTGAAGTGTAAGGCTGTTTGTGTATCTGTTTAAAATCCGGAAAGACCTGGTATCTATTAAAAAGAAGACAGGACGAAAATGTTCAATTTTCATCGGGTTGCTTTCCGATTGGGTTGGGTATTGAATAGACTTGCCAGCATGGTTCCATCCCATAAATGGGTGGCTTGACACATATTCTGAAAGCCAGAAGGGCTTTAGCCTTCCTGAGCTGAGTCTCTTCTGTGTGCAGAGGTGAGAGCCTGAGAAAGGGACCTCCACTGGTTAACAGGGAAGCCTCTGTGGGGGCGGTGTTCTGCTCCAGCCACAGGGACACTGTGAGGCAGGACGGCGGTTGCAGAGAGTTCTTCGGAGGAGGAGTGATTGATGAGGGCAAGCTCCCAGGCTGAGGAGTAAATGAGTCAGCGGCAGGCAGAGGAGCAATGCAATGGGGGTATTTTCTTGAATCCATGCTTATTTTGGGACAGTATGATGCGCTTCTCAGAGGGAGCAAATAAAGTGTCCGTGGAGAAGGCTGGCTTACGTAACTCATGCCTAAAACAAGTGGATGAGGTCATCGAGGGAATCAACAGCTTAATTAAAGAAGTCAAACAGAATGGCTGTAGACACAGCTGGCCCCCCTTCAGTGTGGACCGATGCTATCCTTAGCTCCACGACTTGCAAACTGCGTGCATGTGAGTAAGCACTATGGGCCTTGGATTCGCTGAGTATAAACATAAGGGTTGTCCAAGGCAATGCCCTCGACACTTTCCAGAACTGACCATTCTTAATTCTGCTATCAATTAGCACTTCAACAATGGCTGTGATGACAATAGCAGCTAAAATTTAAGTCATCAGGAGAATCTGAAAATACATGATGTCAGCAGCACCCGAGGAGGAAACCTATTCTTGGCACTGGGGTTTTTAAGTGTTAGTCTGTGCTGTCTAGCCACTGTTGACCCATTATGGAATAATTACGTTTTAACACACTCTCTTTCTCTCTCCCTCTTCCTCTCTCTCTCTCCTTTTCTCTCTCCCTCTCCCTTTGCTTCTCCCCCCACCCCCTTTCTCCACACAAACCATAGATACATGGATAACACACACACACACACACACACACACACACACACACACACACACACTAAAGCTTCTTCACTAGTAGGCCAGCTCCCATGTGACTTTTTCAAAAGATCTTTGGAGTTAATTTATTCCTCCCTTTATATTTATTCCTTACCTCCTCTATCCTGTCCTCCTCTCATTCACCCAGTTTAGCCCTTCCTCTTTCAGACTGTTGGTAACTGATGTCTAAGACACCCTCGAATATTACGGGATATTGCCAATACTATTGCTTACCATTCAAAAGTTGATGTTAAGACCCTTTTGCTGAACACATAACATACCCAAGTAACCAGGACTGGCAGTGGCAACAGGAAGCCGAAGGATGCCCTGGGAGGAAATGAACAGCCTGGAGAGGAGGATGGGTCACCTGGCAAGAGCTGTGGCCACAGATGAACACTGCCACACTAGAACAAGAGAAAGGATGGAAGTGAGTAGAATAAGCCATGTGGCTTTCACTCTCTCTTCCTGTCCCCACATGCTGCCTCAGATTCCCACTGCCTGAACACAGCCTTGGGGACCAAGAGATGGCAGAAGACAGGGAATAATCTAATCAATGTAATTGGACCACGGACCAAACTGAGATCCAGTAGCATGGGGTTGAGAGGGCACTGCAGCGGGGCTCTGTGCGGTGACATCACCAGGCACCTCTTCACCAAGTCCAGCTGAGCACAGAAGCGTCAGAAGCAAGAGCGCATACTCCACACTGTAATCTTGGGAAACCCTGTTCTACCACCAACCAATACCAAGTGATTGTAGTTGTCAAAGTCAACATCATCACCCAAACTCAATGTGTTTTACAGGAGCCTGGTTGCATTTAAGCAGTCTGTCCACAGAGGCCTGCCAGTGGGCTTCAGAGGTAAGGGAATGTGATAGGGTATGGTGAGAAAAGAACCATGCAGACAAGGCTTATCATAAATAACCGAATGCTATTAAGCTTTGGAATGTAAATTCCAAGAAAGAAGCCAGCTGATATCTACAAACACTCAAAGGTGTGCACACTTTGGAGCTCCGTATCTCTCCAGTACACCCCTAGCCCTATCTGTCTCCCTGAATCCATGACACATCTAACCCTGTACTCATGCCTCGCTCTGTCCGCTCTGTCTGCAACTTCTCCTTTTTTCTCTTGGTGAAACTGGATTTCTGCTTCAGGAAATGAAGCAAGGTTCACCTCTCCTTTTGAGGCTTCTTCATTTCCTGTTCAGAGTCCGTTCGCTCTCTCTCTCTCTCTCTCTCTCTCTCTCTCTCTCTCTCTCTCTCTCTCTCTCTCTCTCTCTGTACCTGGGTCTCTCATGGCACGTAGACCTTGTAAAGACTTGTGTTTGCTTTTGTGCTGGACTATGAACTCTCCAGGAGATCTGTCAGTTTAAAGGGAAATAATAAATGAAGTCCAGGAGCGAACATTTATTTATTACTTGCTAAGTCATGGAAAAGTTGGTAATCCCTACAAGAAGTAGGCATGATTTGCTCTTGTTTTACAGATGGAGAAACTAAGGTCTGCAAACATCAACAGGCCTAAGGTCACCTCATACCACATGAATGTGTAGATGCTTTTGCATGGCCTATCTCTCAACAAGCTCTTTCAAATATAGGATGTACAAAGTACTAAAAAGTCTGGGGTAGGAGCTATTCAAACCCTACCCAAAGCCCAAATCCAGATGAGCAAATTTATTAAGAAATGCTTTCACAGCAAGCAATGGAAACAGAAGAGAGGAAGTGATGCCTTAGTACTTTCTCTTGAAGAGTGTGCATTGTCTATACACACACAGGAAGTTACAATTTTGCATCTGCCAGCAAGATTTATTTATCCATATAGTATCCATTACAGGAAATTTTGATTTAAAAAACCCCAAGCATCCGTAAACTCTATTTTTTTACTTTATTTTACATGCATTTGTGTTGGACCTGCATATATGTGTGCGTGAGGGAGTCACTGGAATTAGAGCGGCAGAGTTGTGAGCTGACATAGGGGTGCTAGGAATTGAACCCTAGTCCTCTGAAAGAGCTGCTAGTGCTCTTAACCACCAAGTCATCTCTCCAACCTCCACTTGTTAATTCTAAAACCCAACTTTTCATTGTATTTTGTTGCCTCTATGAACTAAAATTTTTCCAAACTCAGCATATACACAGAATGCTTACATGTTAGTGTATCTGTGGCAAATAGGCAAAGTACTAACACCAAATAAAATATTGAATGAAAGTTTGGAGAGCAAGGGCCTTCAGAATTACAGAGAACTGTGGTGAATACCACGCACTGGTGTCTGAAGGGCATCTTGAGTCAAGTGTTCTGAAGGTCCCCAAAACTTGATCTTTCCAAGTGTTGAAAATATATTCACCAGTTAAATCATCTTTATTTCTGCTAAAAAAACAAAAAAAGCTTAGGATGTCCAACTGCTGAATCTATACACGTGGTAGAACTCTACCACACATGGCTTCATGGTAAGAAAGAATATGAGGAAGGACACCACCCGGTCACACATATGGAAGGCTACTGACAACCTCTAGCTCTGACATTATTGCTAGCCACAGAATCCTGTTGACTTTGATTTCCCGTGTGTGTGTGTGTGTGTGTGTGTGTGTGTGTGTGTGTGTGTGTGTGTGACATATGAGTAGGTTGTAAACATTGTGTGAATGTGAATGTGTGTGCATGTACATGCCTGAATATCAGTGCTCATTGTGTGAATGTGTATGTTATTATTTAGCAAACAAAAATGAAACCAAAAGCCACAACAGAAGTTCAAGTGATTAGAAAACAAAGTGCAGTGACACATTTAGATGCATCCTCATTGGATGCAAGTGAGCTGGGAAGGTTGACTGGAGCACAACCAGATGCCCAGTCCTTTAGTGCTTCCTGAGTGTTTTGTGTCTGTGATACTAAAAGTCTTGATCTCAAAAGGAAAGAAAAGAATTACCTTCAAACTCAAGAGTTGACATAGTTTAAGACATAGTGTCTTATAATGCTTCTTTTTGTCAAAGGCTTGGGGTCTAGCCTGTGGCACTATCAGGAAAGGATGGAGTGTAGAAGACATGCCACCAAGTGGGAGAATATTAAGTCACTGGGAATACACCCCTGAGGGAGTGACTAAAGATCTAGCCCCTTCCTGTCTGTCTCTCTATTTCCTGTAACTATCAGATGAGCAGGTTGTTCTGTTGAATGCTCTCCACACAGGCCAGGACAATGCAGTCAACCAACTTCAGACAGAAGTTTCTGAAACCATGAGCCTAAATCAACATTTTCCCCTTTATGAGCTGATTAACCTAACTTTTTGTTAGGCTAGCACACAGTGACTATAATATAGTGTCACTCCTGTCTTGAGGTCTCCTTCAGCCTTCCCCCTTTCATGAGATTATTGTTATTACTATTGTCTATGTCTGTGTACTATGAGTCAGGTGATATCCAAGTTCTTTGCACAATTTTTTTTATTTATTCCTCAAATATATGTTTTGGATAGTGTTATTATTATCACCACCTAAGGCAGAAGTTTAAGCCTCATAGAGGTTAAATAACTTGCCCAGGCATACACAGCTCACAAGTAGAAGCCAGAGACAAATGGAGACAGTTCAAGTTCACAGTCGTTGATCTCAGCCTACCCAGCCCCCAGTGGCAGTGCTCACCTCACATTCTTGTCACCAATGGCTTCATGTCTTTCTGTTCTATTAGACTGCAGCCTCTTGGGCCTGTAGCTATTTCAACATCAGTGTCACAGCACTAGAGTCCTGTTGGGAGTACAGGGAATAGAGAAGGGAGGCAAAAGTAATGGAGGATCGTGGTCAGACTTAGGGATGACGTTTTCCACGCTCCTCATATTTTCCCTGCTAGCCTAACCTAGTTTCCCTCTTTGCCTCCTGAGTGTTCACTGCGAGGAAACAGCCTGACCCCATGCCTGGCAAGGCTGTGTGCATCACGGTGCATTAAAAAGAAGCCTTACAAACAGCAAGTGTCTTGAAACCCCTTACTGTATTCCCATTTTCCCTAGCTTCCTTCACCCAAAAAAGCCAGAGTTATGAAACTCGTGCTAAATATTGAGCCATTAAACTTAGGAATATTGAGGGAACTGTTTTCTTAAAGGCTTATTTCTTCAGCTCTCCTTGTTCTGCCTGAGTGTTTTTAGTAGTTTAAACAGGTTGGGTTGCCCACAGGAGCAGGACACAGGTTTTTTCCACCCCGTAGGTTGAGGTATTCATTCCCACTTTAAACCTCTCTAAATTTATTTGCCAGTATTTTCCAAGTGGATGTATTTGCAGGTATGTTCAGGATAGAACTGGACATTCAGAGTATTGACTGAGACGGGGGGATGACAGCTGGACAAATTCGAGGTTTTAAGCTTCATCCTCAGCCTGACCTTTTGGCAGCAATGGAAATGTTTGCCCTTTGCAAAGCCTGCTATGGTTCTGGGTGTGAGGGGTCAGTGTGTGTGTGTGTGTGTGTGTGTGTGTGTGTGTGAGAGAGAGAGAGAGAGAGAGAGAGAGAGAGAGAGAGAGAGAGAAGAGAGAGAGAGAGAAGAGAGAGAGAGAGAGAGAGAGAGACAGAGAGACAGAGAGACAGAGACAGAGACAGAGGAGGAGGGGAGACAGAGACAGAGACAGAGGGAGGAGGGGAGCAGTGCAGTGCTGGTATTGATAATAATAGAATAATCGGAAGAAGGTCTCAGGACCAGACCTAATGGCCCCAAGAACCTATTACCAACTTTGGGCTATGGAAGGGACAGTCTGACAGAACTTCACTGCCAAACTTCCCATGGCTTTTCATAACACTTCTGATGCCTTTCTCTCCGTTCCCATGTCACTATTACCTTAGTGACCTCATATAGATCTACCAGATTCCTGTTTCTTAGTTTTGGGGGACAGGCTCACTGAGGTGTAATTCATCCAGTTTTAACAGGTGGACGCAGCCATGCAGCCGAGAACAGTTTCTCACCCTGTAAAAGCCTCTGACTGTTTCCATGAAGCCAACCTCTCCCTAAGGTTAGAGTCAGGAAGGTCTAGGCAAGCACAGGACAAGGTTCTGCCTTTTCACAGGTATCATAATGTATGCGGGGCTCTGGAGTAGAGAGTCTTCTCCCACACCAAGCACCAGATGGAGAGTCCTTCAAGCCACTGCTCAGGATCTGTTTGTTTGTTTTTAATTCTTAGGAGCTCTTGGCCAGCTGTTCTGCAGTGTGTTCTCGGCGTACCAGTTAGTACCATTAGTTCTCTCTCTATTTTATCAATTATCAGGAAACCTGCTGCAAACAGGTACATGTAGCTTTGTATGTGAGCGTTGGGCTTCATTTCTCAAGGATCAAAACTCAGGGCTAGGATACCTCTTTTTATGGCAAGTATAATTTAGTATTATAGTCTGTGTTTAAAGATAGTCTATCATTTATAAAAGTTTCAAAACAAACAAACAAACAAAAAAAAACTCAGCTGGGCCCCTTCTCTTGTCTGCTAGTGTTAGAGGGTGTGATGGGTCCTCTGAGTTGTGACCCCACTTTAGTGAATATCACTAGAATAGAGTAGCTGTAGAAAGTCCCTGCTTTGCACCTCTATGGCAATGCAGCTGTGTACCCATGTGACCATTCCACTTGTTACTTTCAGCACAGAATTCAATGACTCAAGGGAAATATTCAACACTTTCAAATAAAGTAAAAGTAAATTTTGTATTAAACAATCTCAATGTAAAAAATGGACCCAGGTGAGGCTAAGCTATGATGTTCAGTTAGAGATATGGTGCTCAAGGAACTTTAGATTTACAAGGTTTTTTTTATTTGCAATGGGCTTATTGTGTCTTTATTCCCCTGTAAGTCTAGGAGTATCTGGTATTACAGCTTTCCAACTTTGTTAAACTATCCTTTGCCATAGAACTATGGCATACAAGAGTTAACTTGTCCTCCAGGTCATGTATGACTAAGTCTTTCTGGGTCATGAAAGAACCAGGCTTATTTTCCACCTATTTCTCCATTTCCTGAAGGAGATGGAAAGGCCTTGAGGACTGAAGAATGATCTGGAATATAGAAGTTCTAGAATCTAAATCCTACTGCCACAGTAACTCATAATTCTAGTATACTGGCTTAATGAGGCTCAGTATCCTTAAGTCTGGAATGGGATTGCCTTATTGACTCAACCCATTACTTGGGACTAGATAGGAAGAGTGTCACATAGGCATTAGAGCTCCTAGTCACACAGCATCATGGGTCAGGGCACCTTTCTTCCCAAGAGTGACAAAGACCATTATTATACCAGTCCCTAGATAGAGACTCTAATAAAGAGAAGCCACCTGACTATCCCTGTGAGACACAGTGAGTCAGAAGAGTTTGAAGAGGCCCCAGGACTCTTGCCAGTCTTTCTGAAAGTGCCCACTGACTCACAGACTCCCTTCCATCTAGAATAATTTATAAGTTGAAAACGTTGTTGATCATGTAACTTGATCCTTCTTAAAGGTGTTTATAGGTGGAGGCATTAATCTGCCCATGGGCCACATTACCATCAGGTACCCTGCCTCCACAATCATAGTTCTTTAAGACACTGGTCTAGAGTGACTTTTGAAGATCCTCTTGTCATCTATATAGTCAAAATAAACTCTTTTCCCTTAAATCCATGCTTTGGGTGCCATTCTAGAAAATCTCAACTAAGACAGCCACCTTTGTGTATATTTTATCACACAGAGGCACACAGACACACCTGCATACATGTACACACACACACACACACACACACACACACACACACACACACTTTTTCTCAAGGAATCTAGAGCCTTATGCCATTTCTAAAAGAAGTGTGCATGATTCATTTCAAATAGTTAGATAGACTGAGACTTCTCTGCCAGCCAGCTTCTGGGGAAGAAGAATGAACAGAACCAGCACCAGAGGCATTCCCCATATCCCTCAGAGGAGCCTGGAATTCTCCAGTGGAGCTCTACATACACACACACACACAGCCTCTGCTGGCTTCCTCTTCACTTCACATAGGTCTAGAAATTGATCTTGAGGGGGTTGGGGATTTAGCTCAGTGGTAGAGCACTTGCCTAGCAAGCAGAAGGCCCTGGGTTCAGTCCTCAACTCTGGGAAAAAAAAAAAAAAGAAAGAAAGAAATTGCTCTTGAGGTGATCTGGCCCCAGTGTGCTTTGGCCAGATCCTGAATTTACACAGGCCTGACCAGGTATCTGACTGACATCTGGCTGCATATCTCCTCCAGCTCCTTTGCTTTCTATCCGTCAAGGCAGCAGAAGACATCATACTAAGAATAATAAGAAACACTGTGACACACACTTCCAACCTGTGAAAACCCTGTCTCTTTCCCTTATTATAACTCATATCCTCAACAAGCCGCAGAATATAGACCCATTTGCTATCAAAATCAATCAATAGGAACCTTAAAACTATATGCATTATTATTTAATTGATCACAGCTTCTCAGAACCTATAATAAACAAATACAGAAAATTCCTAGGAATATTTTTAGTCAAGGAATCTCAATAACTCTGGGTACCATAAGAGGAAATTTTAGTCGAAGCAGTAAGGAAAAGATTGGAGCTAGTAAGTGTTGACCATTATTCCAATAAAACATTCCTTTGTGTGTTTCATCATGTAGATGAGGCTCTGGCTATTGAGTTTATATGAGAACACAAATCTTACGTGCAAACCGAAGACAATTATAAATCTTAAAAGCATACAGGATGGACACAATTGCTTTAAACTGTCCATAAAAGCAAAGGTGTGTACCTCTCTAGAAAAGGATAGCAGCTAAGGGATGTCGTTCAAACGCTTTATTCACTAATTTATGACCTGTGATTCCCTTTGTCCTCACATTACTCTAATGTGTGGAACACACACACACACACACACACACACACACACACACACACACACACACACACACACACACACACAGAGAGAGAGAGAGAGAGAGAGAGAGAGAGAGAGACTCACACAAACATATACTCACACACAGAGAAGCACACATCTCAAATTAAATATACACCACTTTCGTTTTTCCTATATAACATCAGTATTAAGGGCTATCATCCATCTCAACAGTCAGTCTGAGGTTTAGTTTGTGCTCTCAAGGAGCCATAAAAATAAATAGAAGGAAATAGTGCATCAGAGCAGGGCTTTGTCAGTTTACTGGATCCGAAATTCAACACTATCCTAACTCCCAACATTCTCACTTACTTGCCTTAGGAAAAGGGGAAAATTCATTTTCTTCAGCAGAAGATCGCTGTCTCATTTGGCAAAGCTTGTGTTTGATCTTCATGAGTCTACTCTAGCCAAGAAATACAGATCAAATCCCACTCCTGTGACAGGGAAGAAATATAACTTTGAACTTACTAAAGAAACGGCTTACTAATGAATGTGATATTACAATGGGAACAACACCAGACAGAGCCACTGGCTTATGAAAAGAATCCACTCTTTGCAAATTAGCAGGGGATGTGTACACCCGTCGGTTCCACTCTCCAGAAAGGAAAGATGTCTACATGTAGTCAGACCACTTCCTTTATGCACAATTGATAATCACCATCCTCTACAAGCCAAGTAAAACTATCTTAAACTGAAAGAGTTGGAAATGTGTGGTTGCTGTTAGCCATGCAGATGCTTGACTCTGACTCATTAAGTCTACGGGATGCCACATCACACCTTATGAGACATAAGGGTTTAGTTGGATAGAAAGTGAGATAAAATTTTAGACACAAAACAAGAGTCCAGCTTCTAGGACCAGGAGATAGTTCAGGCATTAAAGACATTGCCTTGGAAACACAAGGACCTGAGGTCAATTCCCAAAACCCACACTCAAAGGGCCAGTGTGGAGGCAAGCACATGCAATTCCAGCACTGGGGAGGTAGAGACAGGTAGATCCTGGGTATTTATTGGCCAGACAGAATAGCTGAGTTAGCAAGTTTCAGGCCAGTGAGAAACTCTTGTCTCACAAAACTGAACAATGTCTAAGGGATAGCACCCAAGGGTGGCTTCAGCCCTACACACACACACACACACACACACACACACACACACACACACACACACACACACTCGAACACATGCATGCATACACACACACATACATATGCACACATACATACATAGGGTTCAGTTTCCTAGCATGATTTCATGCTAATTTCGAAGGTATTCTCATCATTCTGAAGAAAATATTGAAGTAAATTGTGAGACCTGGGACTCCTTGAACAATGAAACTCTTTTTTCCACTTCGCTTCACTTTCTGAAACAATCTTTCATAACTATGCTCCCTGTATTTGTCCCTCCTCCCTCACCTTGTACAGTGTCTCCATTATTTTATCACAGGACAAAAGAGATCCAAGAGGGGAGCGAACTTTTCCCATTAGTGAGGACTGTTTAGAGCCAGATCCCAGTTAAGAACAAAGCACACTGACACCCAGGAAGAGGCCTTGTGACCCCTTTGAGTCAGCTCTTTCTCCACGATGGGAACTGGACTTCTAACCCAAAGACCCATTTTGCCCCCTTTCTTCCAGTGGGGTGGAATCACATGCATGTCCTCTTCTATGCCTGGCTTTTTATTGTCTTCGGTGCTATTGTGTGGCCTCATTCTTGGTGCTTTACGGTTACACTTTGCAGACATAGGTACACATACTAACAATAAATAGCATGATCTCTTTGTAAATTATAGTGCTTGTGGGCATTTGGGTGATTTCCAGTCTTGCTATCATAAACCATCCCATTTATAAACCTTCTAGAACAAGTCTCTGGGTGATCGCAAATATTTGCCTCCCTAGATAGTACACTTTAGAATAGAATTTCTGAATCTTCTATCATAGTTAGTGTCTGCACGTACAGCCAAAAAATCTTATGAAAGCTGTACACTTGTCATTTTAACATTTTAGCTATTATAGAATGTGTATTCTTTATTTCAGAACATAAAAAAATGTAAGAAATATATAGCACCAAGCATGTGCTAGAAACAAATACCAAAGCCTGATCTTGGAAATTTGTCTTTGAAGGGAGCTGAGGATGAAGAGGAATTAATAAAAGCCAGTGACCAACACAGTAGACGCATCCCATCACAGACTACTCATCAACTCCTCTAAGGAGGTGATAAAAGATATGTGAGTTGGGTCTGGAGAGATGAGTAGTATGCAAAGAAGATAGGCAGGCAAGCAGAGAAAGAACAGAGCAGGTTGTGAGCACTAGAACATTGTTCTTAATGTACAATGATGGGAAAAGCAGTGAAGAAGACAACTGAGGCCATGGGGAGCAGTAGAGAGCTGAGTACTTTCCTCTATTTAATTTTATTTTTCTTGGATACTTTATGTATTTACATTTCAAATGTGATCCCCTTTCCTCCCTCTCCCATACCCTCTCTCCCTCCCCCTGCTTCTATGAGGATGTTCCCACTCCCATCCATCTTCTCTAATCTCAACACCCTGGCATTATCCTACATTGGGAAAACAAGTCTTTACAGAACCAAGGGCCTTTCTTCCTATTGATGTTGGACAATGCCACCCTCTGCTACATATGTGGCTACAGTCACGGTCCCTCCACGTGTACTCATTGGTTGGTGGTTTAGTCCCTGGGAGCTCTGTTGGGGTCTGGCTGGTTGATATTAGTATTTTTCCTATGGAGTTGCAAACCCCTTCAGCTCCTTCAGTCTTTTCTCTGACTCCTCCATTGGGGTCCCTTTGTTCAATCCAATGGTTAGCTGCAACCATCCTCATCTGTATCAGTAGAGCTCTGGCTGAGCCTCTCAGGAGACACCCATATCTGGCTCCTGTCAGCTGACATCAGCAATAGTGACTGGGTTTGGTGGCTATATATGGGATGGATCCCCAGGTGGTGCAGTCTCTGGATGACCTTTTCTTCAGTCTCTGCTCCACTCTTTGTCCCTGTATTTCTTCCCCTGAGTATTTTGTTTTCCCTCCTAAGAAGGAATGAATCATCCACATTTTGGTCTTCCTTCTTCATGAACTTCATATAATCCGAATTTTTTTCTTAGGTATTCCAAGCTTTTGGGCTAATATCCACTTATCAGTGAGTACATACTGTGTGTGTTCTTTTGTGACTGGGTTACCTCACTCAGGATGGTATTTTCTAGTTCCATCCATTTGCCTAAGAATTTTATGAAGTCATTGATTTTAATAGCTGAGTAGTACGCCATTGTGTAAACGTACCACATTTTCTGTATCCATTCCTCTGTTGAAGGACATCTGGGTTCTTCCCAGCTTCTGAATATTATAAATAAGGCTGCTATGGAGGTAGTGGAGCATGTGTCTTTGTTATATGTAGGAGCATCTTTTGGGTATATGCCCAAGAGAGGTATAGCTGGGTCCTCAGGTAGTACTATGCCCATTTTTTTGAGGAACCACCAGACTGATTTCCACAATGATTGTACCAGCTTGCAATCCCATCAACAATAGAAGAGGGTTCCTCTTTCTCCACATCTTCACCAGCTGTCTACTCATCCTCATCTACTGTCACCTGAGTTTTTGATCTTAGCCATTCTGATTGGCATGACATGGTTGCTTTGATTTGTATTTCCCTGATGACTAAGGATGTTGAACATTTCTTTAGGTGTTTCTCAACCACTGAATATTAGTCAGTTGACAATTCTTTGTTAGCTCTGTACCCCACTTTGTAATAGGGTTATTTGTTTCTTTGGAGTCTAACTTCTTGAGTTCTTTGTATATATTAGATATTAACCCTCTATCAGATGTAAGATTGGTAAAGATCTTTTCCCAATCTATTGGTTACCATTTTGTTCTATTGACAGTTTTCCTTTGCCTTACAGAAGCTTTGCAATTTTATGAGGTCCCTTCACTTGTTAGTTTCAATCCACAGCTGTGGAAAGTTCTAAAATAGTAAATGTCATTCATTCACCGCAGAAATGGAATGCTTAGATTTCAATCTTAGATGCACCACTGGTTAGTTGTGGGTATTCACATATGCATGTATACCACCCCCCAGATATGCACACAACATACACACACAAACACAAACAACACACACACACACACACACACACAGAGAGAGAGAGAGAGAGAGAGAGAGAGAGAGAGAGAGAGAGAGAGAGAGAAAAAGAGCACATCATACAACATATTCCACACAGGTCAGAAGTTGACAGAGTTGAATAAATGCAGTGAAAATTAATGATCAAGGCTCTAGGTTCAGTGACCACACAATAATAATGTAGGAAAAATCTATCCCTAAAACACTGACTTCAAAGTCATCTATAGGTGAAAGTATGAAAAGAGATTTCATGAAATAACATTTCTTAAAGTAGCAGGGAGTCAACTATCATTGTTTAATATACTTTAGAACAAAGGTCAATACAGCAACAACAAAAACTATATAAAGACAACAGAACTGAGATGTGTATTTGCAAAAAAGATGGTTTTGAAATACAGCCATTAAAATTAATAGAAATAAAACAAAAATTGTCAAACTCACATTTCACTTTAGAAACCTCAATACTTCATTTTCAAAGGGGTAAAGTACAGACTGAAGAAAACTCAAGAACAGGCAAGAACTGATACACTGAATTACCAGCAGGGTCTAACTACTCTTAGAGGATAATCCACCCAACAAAAACAGCATATAGCACAGATTAAGCAGTCAGCAAGACACTCCATAATCATTGGCCATAAATTATAACTCAAGGAATTTGAAAGGTATTGAAGTCAAATAGACAATATTTTGGGCAGATCAGAAATAATAAGATGCGAAAATTAATAAACACACATAAGTCAAGTCATATGCTTCCAAAGTAGAAATTTCCAAAGTAGTTAAAGATCTGTGGACTTGGGCTTGGACATAGCTTAGCTGGAGTGTGCTTGCCCTGGCTTTGATCCCCTGCCCTCTATAAACTGGATGCAATGGATGGGGCATGGATGGGGCATGGATGGGGCATGGATGGGGCATTCTAGCACTCAGGAGGCAGAAAGATAATTATAAGTACAAGGCCATCTTAACTACACAGGGCATTGGAGGCTAGCCCCTGATTCATGGGATCATTTCTCAAATTAAAATAAAATATACATAGAATCAAATTAGCACAAAATCCAATATATTTTAAATGTGGGTTGCAATCAAGGCAATTGTAGCACTAAACTCTTAAATTAGTAAAGAGAAGGATCCTAATCCATGTATCCACATTGTCAACATTGGAAAAGCAGAGCAAAATGCTGCCTGTTCCTGAAATAAGCAGGGCGGTGGTACACACATGTAAGCTCAACTCTCAGAACCAGGAGGCAGGAAGATCATAAACTTCACATGAACCTCGACGGTTCCACAAAAAAGTAAAAACTATGAAAAACCACAAGTAGTGTGAGAAATATCATAGTAATAGAACTGTACTATATCTCGATATAGCTGTGAATATACAAGCCTATGGATGTGTAAAACAGCATAGATACAAATAGGTTTGTAGCCTTACATGAACATGTATAAATATTTGTGAATACACATTATTTACAGGTATCTAGGGAACAGGGGGCTGAGGTCCAATTTATGTTTAAGCAGCATGGTGATTTTCTCTTTAGGTCTTCATGGTGTTAAAGAGATGCTTAAAAGGGACTCGATTGTAACTTGAAGTTGTGTTACTTTCAACCACACAGAGTCGGAAAAGCAGAGGAGGTAACCATACTGTTGCACACCAAAGCTATGAGAAGTAAATCTCGTTGTTTAAGACCCCATTGTCTATAACTCCCTGGGTTCAAATCTTGTCACCGGAATCCACTAGTGATATGATGCTGACAAACTGAGCTCTGTCATCTATACAAATGGGTCAAACATGCCCCATATCCTACAGCAGCTGGAGGGAGATTATCCAAGCGAAGGCCTCAATGGAAGTCTGGCACAAGATAAGAGGTCTAAGGCTGTTAATTACTAGGCTTCAAATGGTTTACATGCTGGAAGATGCTCTGTGATTTTAATATGTATCTATGCATTTAGCAAACTGATATCGCAGACGTTCTTTGAGTAAAATGGAGAGTGAATAAAGTCAACATGTTTGAACACATTGTGATTATGTGCCCATCGTCAGTGTGCACAGGGACCTCTCAGGGAAAGTTAGTGCTGTATACTCCGAAGAGATAGAGCTTCTTCTCCTGGTAAAAATGACCACTTGACTTGACTTCTCACCCCCAAGACATGAAGAGGTTGTTGTATAGGATCTTAAAGTTGGAGTGTCTGAAGATGACAAATAGACAGAGATTCAAAGAGTAAGCTTCACAAAGGTCATGAACATAAGGACAGCCTGGAATGATAATGCAAGGTGACAACAGACTGATTAGAAGTAACCACACAGAGTGACTTTCAGAGGCCATTTCTTATGACTGCAGTGTGCTAAAGAGGTGGCGGTAGGCATGCATGTATTACGTCTCTCAGAAGACTTTCATGGGGCATTAACTTCGTGCAAGAAGTGTTTCAAGTTCTAGGGATAGAACCATCTGTATAAGATATTCCTTCCATCTTGGGTTCTATATTATGTTGGTCAGAAGAGATGAGCAATAAGTAAATTAAAAAATGACAAGTGATAGGTCCTGGAAATGAAGTACAATAGAATAATATGTTAATATACTTGGTTTAGATAGGAGGACGTAAGATGAAAAAATATCTCAAAGAGGTGGACATTGGAGTTATGGTCTTTATTTTTATGCTACATTTGTTTCTATTTATGTATGTGTGTGCACGCGCATGAAAGGAGGTCAGAAGACAAGTCATAGGAGTCCATTCTGTCCTTCTACCATGCAGCTCCCAAGTCCTGAATTCAGGTCTAGTTTATCATAAAATCTTACCTGCTGAGCCATCTCATTAGCCCTAGTGCTGTGGTTTTAAAAGATCAAGAAAAGTGTTCCAAGGAAAAAGCGTTGAAATGGAATAGGACTGGAAGGCCATGAGCTTGTGAACGTAAGCAATGCTTGGTCATGTAGAGGTTTTGAGTTTAATCCCAGAGATAATTTTATTCCAATGTTAGTGGGGAGTCAATGAGTGGGAAGGTGAAGCAGATAAGCCTACTGTGTGACAAACAAGACTTGGTTAAAGAGGTAGGGAGTCTGCAGTCTGTGTACTATTTGAGGTGAAGTCAATTGTGTCTGCTTTATATTAGTACGATCCAGTACGATCCTCTACGTAGCTTCTCATTCTCTAAGGCATTGGAAAGAGAGGCCAATGTTTAGCAAACTGTCCTGAGATAGTTTCAATATATAGAATTAAGACTCATGCAATCAAAAATACCCATTGCTACTTCCTCTATCTGTCTGTAAAGATGAAGTTGTACTAGCTTGTTCTAATCAACAAAGGCAAACGGAAGGGAGGAAAATGTTAAGCAAAAGTAAACAACGAGGAGAACAAAGAGAAGCAGACATCACGAGTAACTTTTATTGCTTTTTCTATGGCCAGCATGGGAATTTTAGGTGAAATTTCTCCTTCGGCATCCAGGAAAGGGTGACTCTATTCAAGGAAAGTGACTTCCTTTCCTGTGTCTCTGTGTGTCCATGGTCATCCTGCAGCCTTGATTTCTCAGTAGAAAAAGAGATGTTCATCTGTCCATATTTCAGGGCCTAAGAAATGAATGTGAGCCGCTCCACTGGGGAAACAGTGTGATGTGAAAGGCAGGTGTTACATCTGTGCTGTCTTCGCCACCTTCAACCTTTGCACCAAGGTAGCTGCCATGGCTTACAAATACATCCCTGCAATTGACCAGACATGGGAATCTCTGAACCAGTTCTAGGAGAAATTATGGGAAATGTGGTTGGCACTATTTCTGAATTTTTAAAATTATGAACTGTTAATGTCAGTGCAGATAACTATGAACTAACCAGGACCTTATTTTATTCTTTAAAACGGTGAGTGTATAGGAGATTTTCATGGTTTTGTTTTACAACACAGTGTGACTTTTTAAAATGAGCAACTGTTGCCTCTGTAGATTAAAAAAATAAAGAAGTGACACTAAATGAAAATATTTACAAGTAAATGATTTTACCCAGTAGTGGAAATTTAGAAGAAGAACACCTCTGAACACCAGACCTGACAATATCAAATTGTCTATCCCTTGGGTTAGTATAATTCTGTAAACTCAACCATTCATTATGGTTTGCAAAAATGAGTTTAATTATTAGCTTAAAAGATTATTGCACTAAGCAAAAGAGGGCAAGCTAGAAGCTTCAAAGCTCAACTGACTGAAGGAGAGGATCTCCACTGTTTCTGTCTTCACTGGCACGGCTTAGCAATTGTTTTCACTTATTTCCAAGAAACACAGATAAGGGTACCCCTAATAAGTGTAGAAAGAGCGTCACCTTCACTGTGAGTGTTGATGCAATTATGGTCCTGTACCCTCTCTGTGTTGCTCCCAGTCAAAAAAAAAAAACAGTTTCTTCCCTATCTACCAAATCCTCAGGTCAAGCATTCTATCCCAAGTTGTTGTAGAGATTGTTTCCTTGTTATTATTCGTTGTCTCAGATATTTCATCAACTTTAAAAAAAACACAGAATTTAGAGCATGCATTTAGAGCTATGAAATACTGATCAAGAACAGCTCTTGACATTCTTATCTCAATGATCAAAATCGGTATATTCCTGGAGGATACATTCCATACTTGTTACAAGATACAAGCTTCTTTAGTTAACGTAGAAATTGCAGTTTTGATGTCAGCAGTCGTAAATTTGATTTTTGCTAAGAATATGCTTGAATTACTCCCGAGTCATACAAGGGTGGAGTTGGATGTTAGTGCAATAGCTCTCTCTGCTGACTTTCCATTTTTAATTTATGTCTTTCTAGTTTTTATATTTTTTTAGGAAGCTGGTATTGTTTCTATATATTCTTTTGTGTTTTTTTCTTACAGAGGAAGTATATTATTAAGTGAAGATGATTAGAATTAAATTTATGATGAAGTGCCAAAATATACTTCATTCATCATCTGTAGTGAAAGTCCTCTGAGATTATTTTAGAAATTGACGGGCTCTGCAGCCCAAGCATTATTGCTTAATAACATCCCCAGTTATTATAAGTGGCCTTCTCTCCCTAATCTTACCTCCCATTTCCTCTTCCCACCCAACCACCACCAAATAAACAATGTCTAGGAAACCAAATCTGTCTATTTGTGGAGCTTTCCCTGCTGATTCACAGATGCCCGTGGATAATAGTGCAAAGCAAGGACATTCCTTAGGACATTCCTTCACTGTTTTTCTAATACACATTTAATATATTCAATAAGTTCTTTAAAGTTCCTGGGTATGAGCTGGGCATAGTGGTACACACCTATAATTCCAGCACCTGGGAGGAAGAAGGGGGCAGATCTCTACGTGGCCAAAGTTAGCTTGGTCTGTATAGTGACTTTCAGGACAGCCAGGCCAACATACTGAGAACTTGTTTAAATTAATAATTAGTAACTGAGTATATTTTGAAGTGTTTACAATTGAAATGTATCATTGACAAAACTGAAGTGCCATATACTCTATACAATAACATTTATGTTTCTGTTCATATGAAGACCCTAACTCCTTTATCAAGAAACAAAGGCCTTATTTTGAGAGGAAACATTTACAACGGAAACCTAATATATCAGCTTCATCCAATGACTTTGAGTTACTTGTGCTCTTGCATGAGAAGTGTTTAAGCCTACTGCTTTCAAGGTTTTACTGAATTAAACTATTGGTCATTCATGGACAATCCTGCTTCCATACAGGCAATCTTACAGCATCAGAGCTAGAAAAAAAACTTGGTTTAACTCAGTCAATGTCTTTTACTTTAAAAGCAAAAACAAGATGGAGAGACAATAAATAGCTTTCCCAGAGGCTTTATTAGTTTATCTCCTTAAAAAGAGCATTCAAACCAGGCTTAATGGCTATATCCTGGAAACCCAGATTTGGAGAGGTAAAAGCAAGACAATCAAGAGTCATTCTAAGTTACCTAGCAGGTTAGAAGCTTGCCTAAGCTCTTTGTAACTGTATCTCAATAAACAAACAAACAAACAAAAAATAAACAAACAAATAAAAATATCATTCAAATGTGCCAACATACTTAAGACAAGAAAACAAGAAGTAGAATAGGACTTAAGCAAAGTCTAAGGTCAGCTGTAGACATTGTTTGGCTGTCCATTCACCAAAATCAGAACACATCCTCTACAAAGCAAAAGGTGCCACTGAGGCATGTTAGACCAAGTGTCATTTTGCACACTCCCATTGAAGAAGAATTTCTTGTGTCCAATGTATGTCTACTGTGTCTCTTGTGTGATGGGTTAAAAATAAGGAAATGAGAATTTAAAAAAATGAATAGAACCCAATGGATTAGTAAAAGCAAACTCATCTACAATGGAAGAAGCCACTATAAGAAAGGGGAGGGTATATGTGGTTGCAACAGAATCAATCCTTATGTAGCCTCTATGTTTAAACACTGAAATAATAACCTTTAATGTGGTAGTTTTAAACACTGGGATTTGGAGGAGGAAATTGAGCCCTGAAAAGAGAGCATCCAGGAATGGGTCAGCTTTCTGAGAGCCACCCCTTTTCCCTTGTAAGTGTACATAGAAGCACAGAGTACAGACAACAACCAAAACAGTTCATCTGGAGCTGCTAGAAGGCAGAGGTGAACACTGTCACTGCTCCAGTGTCTGGGGGAGGTTCACTAACAATGCTAGAAGGCATGCTGGTAGGATTATGAACCTGACTACAGTGAAAGTATACCAAATCCCGTAATACCACATGCAGTTGTGGCAACAGTTTTAGCTTAATGCATTCTATTCCTTGACAACTTTTCTTGACAAGGAAGATTCCTTACCAATCACCCAACAATTAAAAAGCATATGGTGTCTCATCCTTTCCAAGCTTTCCAGTTGAGGCCAAAGAAAATATATCACTTGAAACACAATAATCAAACATTTTAATTCTTGTCTGATGTGTCCAGAGGGAGATTGGGTCCAAGAAGCCCATGAATGGCCTTGTATAAAACTTCAAGGGTTCTGAGGATAGAACGTCTTCTCTGGTCTCTGGTTGAAATTCAACACTCTCCAAGAGCAAACATTCCCTCCCTCACTTGGCTGTTTCAACCTTAATATCCTACTGGCAGGAACATTTCCTATGGAACCTTCCAGAATTTTCATGGTCTTCCTAATGTTTCCTATGGTGATTGGGATTTAAAACATCCAGAAGGAGAAAATGATTTGATTTACTTAACCAGTGAGCCCAAGCCTGAAGATGTGCTACTGGCTCTTAAATTCCGAACAAGTTATTTCTCTCCTGTGGTGAGAAGGTGTCTCATGGGGAGATGGCAATCCTGGTGATCCTAGAAAGTCAGGACGCTCCCTTCGTCATGTGACACGGAGACTATTCTCCTGAAGTGGAAAGCAAAACAAATTCTTTTCCATTCCAAAAATATCATTTTGCAAACTTTGTGAAATTTGCCTCCTGTTATAGTTCTCTAGATCTTTCTCTGGTCTGACCAATTTGCAGTATTTGAACTCAGATGGAATGTCTGCATTTCTCATTATTTTCCACAGATGCAATTCCGTTCTCTCCAGATGGAATCTTGGCCATCTCTGCTTCGTCAGGTTTCTCACCTACAGAACTTATGCACATTACTGCAGTCCTGGTAGGATAGCCTCCTCTACTTTGTTTTACCAGTCTCTGATAATGAACCTGAACAACTGAGACCAAGGAAAGTCAGGCAGAGCATATTTGTTCCCTACTCACCAGCTCAGCTTCTTGTTGCCCGTTGTATCTTGAAATATTTTCAAATGGACTAGACTTTCTCATGAACAGTTCCATCACTGGCAATCCCATGAAGTACTTGTGATAATGGGGGATATCAGGGCTCCTTTCTTGAGCTGCTTAACACTGGGTGGGATGAAAGTGAGCTATCTTCGTTAAGTTCTGCCTCTATTATACCACAATGTAGAAAGTAACTCAGCATAATTTTTAAGCCACTAGGGTTTGGTGTAACATTTTATGTGGGATTATAAATAGGAGAAGTAGTAAAGCCAGGGAGGAGACTAAATATGACTTAATTTTCAGGAATGCATTCTGATGAGGTGACAATCAAAAAACAAACAACTATTAACAAGAAATTCTTTTCCTTAAAATGCTCATAAAATTACTCGAGATTCTGGTATCCTTTTGGCTCATGAAGAAAAGTTTAAAAATATTTATCATCTTTCCTCCTGGCATATGATGTAGACAATTCACTGGTTTCACAGGAGCTGTGAGGCGGATCTTCACATATCTATCAGTATTTTCTCATGGCTGACTCTCTTATGCCCTCCTCAGAACTAGCTGGAGCATTATCACTGGGCTCTCATCTCCAGAAAGAACATCCTGTGCTTTGATTATTTGTCCCCCCCCTCTTGTGTGTGTGTGTGTGTGTGTGTGTGTGTGTGGTGTGTGTGTGTGGGCTCCCATTGCTGTGAAGAGACACAATGACCAATACAACTCTTATAAAGAACAATGTTTCACTGGGGCTGCCTTGCAGGTTCAATTATCATCATGGAAGGAAGCATGGTGGTGTCCATGCAGGCATCGCACTATAGGAGCTGAGAGTTCTACATCTTCAGCCAAAGGAAGCCAGGAGCAGACTGTCCCTCAGGAAGCTAGCAGAAGTGTCTCAAAGCTCATCCTCATAGTGACACACTTCCTCCCAGGCCATAACTACTCCAACAAAGCCACACCTCCATAAGTGCCACTCCCTGCACCAAGCATATCCAAACTACCATATATACATAGATATAAACATAGACATGCTCATATATTTGAGTGCTTCATCATCAAAGGAGTGAACCTGCTTGAGAAGGATTAAAAGATATCACTCTTTTGAAGGGAGTATGTCACTGAGAGTAAGCTTTGAGATTTCAAAAACTCACACCAGGCTCACTTTGCTCTCTGTCTCTGTCTCTGTTTCTGTCTGTCTGTCTGTCTGTCTGTCTGTCCACCCCCACCCTTCTCTCTCTCTCTCTCTCTTTCTCTCTCTCTCTCTCTGTCTGTGTGTGTGTGTGTGTGTGTGTGTGTGTGTGAGAGAGAGTGTGTGAGAGAGAGAGAGAGAGAGAGAGAGAGAGAGAGAGGAGAAATGTAAATCTAGAAAACAGAACTTGGCCTCAAAGTTACCAGGCTAAGGCTAGGACAGAAGTTGTGACCAGGCATGAGGTACTGCTGTGACTGACTTGACTATGCTGTTTGTTGGAGAGATATGGAAGACTTTGGGCTTTGGACTAGAGAAGCAAATGATGTTTCAAACAAGGTTTTGCAGTCCATCCTAGTAAGATCATGGAAGTCAGTGGTGCTGAGGGTGATGTAGGCTTTAAGGGGGCTCAGTTCAATAGGTTTCAGAGAGGAAGAATATTATCAACTAGCCTAGAGACCATTGTTGTGATATTTTGGCAAAGCATGTGTCTGATTTCTACTTTTGTTTTAAAAATATACCAGAGGCTAAATTTAAGTGTTTTATATTAATAGCATTGGCAGGGGAAATTTCAAGACAGCCCAGTACTGACTGTGTCATGTGGTTATTAGTAATCACCATACATAGATCCACAGTGAAAAGAGCCAGTGGAGCAAAGAGAAATGTAAAATGTACATTTGAAGAGAAAAAGAGCACCAAAAACTGTAATGCTGGAGCCAAGGCCTGTGCTCAAGGAGATGAAAAGCTTAAAGAAAGGCCTGATTCAAACTGGAAGGTAAACTTGCTCTTATCAGCTATGCCTGGGAGGAACACAAAAACAAGATTAATTGTTTCTGAAAAAAGAAAAACAAACCGAACAAAATAAAACAAACAAAAATCCAAATCTGAGGTCACTAGACTCCTGTCTTGTTTTCTCCCAAGCACTCAGATTGGTCATCATAGGACTCCATTCTTGGTCTGACATTTGTCCAGTAGAATTCAAGTATTTTACATTCCATGCCTTTCACTATGTTTCAAATGAGCTTGGCTAGAGTACATGTTTGTTGATAAATGGACAATAATGTTGGGTAATTAGAAGGTCCCTCATCTGGCAGTAGAAAACTAGCTTCTAGCATTGTCTTGGAGATGCATAATTTTAGAAGTAAGGGACCTGTGCTCTATTCCTTACATGTACTTTGGTAGGGTTAAAACATGATCTCTGAACACTCCCTGCAACTCCCTTTCACAGCTCAAGCTTATGAGCATCTCTCATGGCCTGAAGTTCAACTTTAGCCAATACTTATACTCTTTAAGTTGTTTTTCTCACCACAGAAGTTAGTTGTATTCAATCGTTTTCAGATCTGGGTTATAGTTTCATCTGATAAAGCCATTTGCTTTGGGAACAATTGGTTCTAGCAGGCATACCTCTGTTCTCAGTCTAGCTTGTCTATTCCAGACACTATTCAGACAACCTGGGGTAACTATGCCTACTCTTTACTGTACTTGACAACCCCTTCCCCAGATAAGACTCTACAGCATAATAATATTGTTGATTATCCAATTCAGGACACAGTGCTGAGAGTAATTACATCAGAAATCATGCCAAATCCAAATCATTCAAAATAAATAAGGATGCTTGCTCATCATTTTCTGAACCCCAAAGATTACCAAGGAAGCAGAGTTATATTCCCTTTAATTTCTCAGCTTAAGAGCCACTGACATGCATGCTGTGACCAGCAAGGCTATGATAATATCAGTTCTTTTATCAGTTGTATTCTTTTTTGCTCTGTGCTTTTGATAACAACATTATTCAGAAACTTCCCAGGAAAAAGTGTTTCTTTCAAACAAGCTCAGCTGAAAAAAATAAAAAATGGTCATATTTACTCAGTTTTATCTCCATGTGTTTTAGTTAATATACTTCATGAATAAATATTGTTTTAAGAGATATTTCAGGTTTCGAGGAAGAGGAAGTTGAAAGTGAAATTCCTATGAACCTCAGATCCATCCCAACCTTGTCCTATTTTAACATCTGTGTTTAGTGTGTCGTTGATGTGTTATAAGTCATGAAATACTTATCCATTAGTATTGACTAATGCCTACCTTCTGCGTGAGAGTAATACTTATGAACAATCTATGGATTTTTATCCACATATGACTACTTTTGTCTACCTTTTTTAGGTGTTATACCTAGCAAATGCCCTAAATTGTGGGCTGCCCCACCTCTTTATCCCCTCTCTTTTTCCTAATCTGCCATGACTACTGATTTTTTCACATCAAAAAGATTTCCTTTTTTGCCTATCAAGTAAGTCATGTAGTTAGAATCATAGCATTTAACCTTCTTAGACCAGGCTTCTTTCATTTAGCAATAAAGATAGACCTAAGTTTTCTTTGTCATTTTATGGATCAATGGCCACCATTCCATTCATGTATCCATCCAAGGAAACCTTGGTCCCTTCTAATTGACATATAAACTGTTACAAAATTATGGTCAAGACAGACTGGGAGGCACTAATATGCATCATTATAAGGTTATGTCATGGGTTTTCTGGATAGGAACAGTGCCGTTGTGTGTTTAAGAACTTCAGAGATGACAGCGTCATTCCCTTTCCTATCAGGTGTCATGCTTAGTAAGCCTGCCTTTTGTGATTACTGCTCTGAACCTTTATATTAGACTTATAGGCAGTAGTCATATTGTTTGGTTTTTTCCCAACTTTTCTTCTCATGGGAATTGTGTTCTGTCTAATCGAACAAAGAACTTTCTTATAAACATGAAAAGGAAAACATTCACTATCCTTGTCTTTAGATGTTTGATTTGAGGCTCCTCCAGACACAGGGGCAGGATGCCTAACTTGCTGCAGCTCAGTGTGTTTCAGACATATTTTAATGCTCTGTACTGGGTAATTATTTGCTGCCAGGGGCTATATTTTCACTGACACACTCTTAGTAACAGCCTTAGAAACATCCTGGATTTTATCCACCAGGTACCAGGATCCTCCCTATGATTATACAACAAAAACATCTGGAGATACTGCCAAATGTCTCCCAGACATGTTGCACTACCACCATCTCTGTGCTTGTGAGCTGTTGTCCCAGTAACTAACCTCTGCTTATTCTGTGGTCACAAAATTCCAAAAACCAATCTCCATTACCAGCCACCAACTTCCTTCTGCTTTTGTAACAGAAGAATTTACAAAGTAAATCCCAACTTATTGTTAGAAGTGATGCCTTCCAGAAAATTCCATAGAGAGGAAATGTCTTTTATGATGCAACCCTTTATTACTTCCCACTATCTTTCACCCACAGTGGAATGATTCCTGTGTGTGTGAGTGTGCTTGTGGGGTGTGCGTGCGTGTGTGCGTGTATGCGTGTGTGTGTGTGTGTTTCTGAAACAGTAAAATCCAACCTAACATTAATCCACTTTCCACTGTAGCCAGCCTTATTTTTCTACTGAAGTAAGTGTTCAGCAATGACCAGGCAGCTGTCTAATCCTCAAAGATGGCACTGCTAGGAAGAAAAAGCACCTGCCTTTGGCTCACAGCTTTGGAGGTACATGGTCTATTAATTCTGTTGTTTTGGGCCTGTGATAAGGCAAACATTTTAGTACGAAGAGGTGGTAGAGTAGACTTTTTGCCCTATGTCTGAGAAACAGAAGAAAGAATCAAAAGACCAGAGTTCCACAGCTTTAACTCGCAAGCGTTTGAGGGGTGTTGAAGATCTCTCTCTGTCAGGTATTCCTGTGGATGATTTTCCTCATTTAGATAAGCTCATACATGATGGTAGGTCATATGCATAATGAAACATGTCATTACATAGCATGTTCTATTGCCTACAGAACACCGTTTTTATTTGCCAATTCCAATGATGCCTAGCTTGAAGTCAGATTGTAGCAGATCCCAGCAACCCTTGTGCCAGATGGATTAGATCATCGACAAGGACTATAATGGAATTTCAAGAGGATTGAGAGAGAAGAGGTGGATGTTTCTGAGATCTCTCTGTGTATACAGTTGGCTAACACATGGCTATAATGACTTGTTCCTCCATCAAGTGACTCTTCCTTTCCTAAGATGTACTCAGAGTCCTTGTATAAGTCTAGAATGCCTCAGCTCCCTTCAAGTGCTTAAGAGAGAACTAATCTTCAAATTGTACAACCTCATTTTACTTCAGGGACAATTTTATTTGTTTATTTTATATCCTGCCTCATTCCAAAAAAAGGTTTCGAGGAGAGCAAGGAAACTGAATGGCACGGGTCAGTGAGAAAGAGACTAGAAACGACATTCCCCAATTCGACACTATTTTCTGAAACAATGTCAAGTCCTTACAAGGATGGGAAAATAGCTAAGCCACATACCATGAAAGTCAAGGATTCTCTCTTAGGGAATACGTGTCCTGGAGCTACTGTCCTCCCAGTACATTTGTGAGCTTAGCAGTTTGGAATGTCAACAAAAAGGGTGACTAGGGGCAGAGGCCTGCAGGAGGGTTTGTGGCCCACTCATTGATCAACAAATGGAGCAGAGACAGAGACAGAACTGGAAGTTGTGTGGAAAGAATGTGTAGAGTACAAAATATGACATTTAAAATTATTTCATTAGTGAAGGGTCTTTTGACTCTAACAGAGTTCTACTCCTAACAATACCCCCATTCCACTTGAAAAAAAGATAATAAACATCAATAGCCACCATGCAGAGTTGCTTCTATTGTAAAAAGCTAACCACTCTATGAAAAAAATGCCCTAATCTCATCTGCAGAAAATATGCTGTCCAAAAAGGACAAACAAATATAGCATAGTCAACTCCTAACCACTGATAAGCAAGGTAAACTAGTCCTTCATAATGTCTGCTTTATTTAAAGTCTGTCAGTTGTTTGGGGCTAAAGGGCTACAGATAGATGCTCCAGCCTTATAATTAAAAGATTGGGACTGTTCAGGGGGGTAAGCTATCTCTCTCATTTCTATAATTTTAAAAAGCTATGTCACAATGTTTATTCCTTCTCAAATCTCAGATGGGGTTAAAGACTAAATAGTTATAGTTTCACAAATAAACTTACATTGTTTAAGATTTAAAAAGATGTTATTTTGATAGTAATACAAGTTAAAATATAGAGGAATTTAGATATAAAATTGAAGGTAAAATATTTTATATAAGTTGCCAAATACAAATAAACTAGGCATTATCAATAGATGTTACACATTATAAATCTCATAACTGCCCTAGTTGTTTTGGGGTAATGTATGATTTTAGAAATAAAATTTAAATTTAAATTATATATAAAATATTTTGGTCATATAGCTAGGGTCAATTTTGATCAGATCATAATTAAGATAACCCATTTAACCTCTAAAAAAAAAAAAAAAAGACCGGAGGCCATCTGGAACCCTGGTGCGTGGAGGCTCCCGGAAGAGGCGCGGCGAGATCTTCCCGGTCGCTGCCACCGCGGAGGCCCGTGGGCAGAACCCTTGGCGAACTCGAGCCTCGGGGCCACAGGTAAGACTAACTTATCTGCTGCAAGTGACTTGCCTGGTGGAATCCCGGGACAACAGAGGCAGAATCCCTCTAGGACCAGGCCGTCCTGTGTTTACGGAAGTCCCACCCCGGGATCCCGGCCACAGCAGCTCTCTGCTCCCAGAACCCGTGGGAGATGCCTTACCCCGCCTGGTCAGGTGGGCACTCCTGAGGCTGCAGAGCAGAAGAGACCACCAACACTGCCCACCTGCCCACATCCCTGACCCAAGAGGAAACTGTACAAGGCCTCTGGGTTCCTGTGGGGAGGGCCCAGGGCAGCAGGAGCCCTGCCTGAGACACCGGGAACCTGAAGGAAACAGACCCGGATAAACAGTTCTCTGCCCCAAATCCCGTGGGAGGAGGCTAAACCTTCAGAGGGCAGACACACCTGCTTGGAAACCAGAAGAGACTGCTCTCTGCACATTTCTGATTCAGAGGAAAAACACCAAGGCCATCTGGAACCCTGGTGCCACGGAGGCTCCCGGAAGAGGCAGCGCAGATCTTCCTGGTTGCTGCCCCCACAGAGCCCGTGGGCAGCAGAACCCAGCAGCGAACTTGAGCCTCAGGACCACAGGTAAGACCAACTTTCTGCTGCAAGTGACCTGCCTGGTGAACTCAAGGCACAGGTCCACAGGAACAGCTGAAGACCTGTAGAAGGAAAAACTACACCCCGAAAGCAGAACACTCTGTCCCCATAACTGGCTGAAAGAAAACAGGAAAACAGGTCTACAGCACTCCTGACACACAGGCCTATAGGACAGTTTAGCCACTGTCAGAAATAGCAGAACAAAGTAACACTAGAGATAATTTGATGGCGAGAGGCAAGCGCAGGAACAAAGCAACAGAAACCAAGACTACATGGCATCCATCAGACCCAATTCTCCCATCAAAACAAACATGGAATATCCAAACACACCAGAAAAGCAAGATCTAGATTCAAAATCATATTTGACCATGATGCTGGAGGACTTCAAGAAAGACATGATGAACTCCCTTAGAGAACAAGTAAAGCCTACAGAGAGGAATCATAAAAATGCCTGAAAAAAGAATTCCAGGAAAACATAAATAAACAAGTAAACAAGAAGCCCATAGAGAGAGAACACAAAAATCCCTGAAAAATTCCAAAAGGAAAACACAATCAAACAGTGGAAGGAATTAAAAATGGAAATAGAAGCAATCAAGAAAGAACACAGGGAAACAACCCTGGATATAGAAAACCAAAAGAAGAGACAAGGAGCTGTAGATACAAGCTTCACCAACAGAATACAAGAGATGAAAGAGAGAATCTCAGGAGCAGAAGATTCCATAAAAATCATTGACTCAACTGTCAAAGATAATGTAAAGCGGAAAAAGCTACTGGTCCAAAACATACAGGAAATCCAGGACTCAATGAGAAAATCAAACCTAAGGATAATAGGTATAGAAGAGAGTGAAGACTCCCAGCTCAAAGGACCAGTACATATCTTCAACAAAACCACAGAAGAAAACTTCCCTAACCTCGAGAAAGAGATGCCCATAAACATACAAAAAGCCTACAGAACTCCAAATAGATTGGACCAGAAAAGAAACACCTCCGTCACATAATAGTCAAAACACCAAACGCACAAAATAAAGAAAGAATATTAAAAGCAGTAAGGGAAAAGGTCAAGTAACATATAAAGGCAGACCTATCAGAATCACACAGACTTTTAGAAAACTATGAAGGCCAGAAGATCCTGGACTGATGTCATACAGACCCTAAGAGAACACAAATGCCAGCCCAGGCTACTGTATCCTGCAAAACTCTCAATTAACATAGATGGAGAAACCAAGATATTCCATGACAAAACCAAATTTACACAATATCTTTCTACAAATCCAGCACTACAAAGGATAATAAATGGTAAAAGCCCAACATAAGGAGGCAAGCTATACCCAAGAAGAGGCAAGAAACTAATCGTTTTGGCAACAAAACAAAGAGAAGAAAAGCACACAAACATAACACATCCAAATATGAATATAACAGGAAGCAATAATCACTATTCCTTAATATCTCTCAACATCAATGGCCTCAACTCCCCAATAAAAAGACATAGATTAACAAACTGGATCATAGCGAGGACCCTGCATTCTGCTGCCTACAGGAAACACACCTCAGAGACAAAGACAGACACTACCTCAGAGTGAAAGGCTGGAAAACAACTTTCCAAGCAAATGGTCGGAAGAAGCAAGCTGGAGTAGCCATTCTAATATCAAATAAAATCAATTTTCAACTAAAAGTCATCAAAAAAGATAAGGAAGGACACTTTATATTCATCAAAGGAAAAATCCACCAAGATGAACTCTCAATCCTAAATATCTATGCCCCAAATACAAGGGCACCTACATACGTAAAGAAACCTTACTAAAGCTCAAAACACACATTGCACCTCACACAATAATAGTAGGAGACTTCAACACCCCTCTCATCAATGGACAGATCATGGAAACAGAAATTAAACAGAGGCGTAGACAGACTAAGAGAAGTCATGAGCCAAATGGACTTAACGGATATTTATAGAAACGTTCTACCCTAATGCAAAAGGATATACCTTCTTCTCAGCTCCTCATGGTACTTTCTCCAAAATTGACCATATAATTGGTCAAAAAACAGGCCTCAACAGGTACAGAAAGATAGAAATAATCCCATGCGTGCTATCGGACCACCACGGCCTAAAAGCTGGTCTTCAATAACAATAAGGAAGAATGCCCACATATCGTGGAAATTGAACAATGCTCTACTCAATGATAACCTGGTCAAGGAAGAAATAAAGAAAAAATTAAAACTTTTAGAATTTAATGAAAATGAAGGTACAACATACCCAAACTTATGGGACACAATGAAAGCTGTGCTAAGAGGAAAACTCATAGCGCTGAGTGCCTGCAGAAAAGAAACAGGAAAGAGCATATGTCAGCAGCTTGACAGCACCCTAAAAGCTCTAGAACAAAAAAAGCAAATACACCCAGGAGGTAGAAGGCAGAAATAATCAAACTCAGGCTGAAATCAACCAAGTAGAAACAAAAGGACCATAGAAAGAATCAACAGAACCAAAGTTGGTTCTTTGAGAAAATCAACAAGATAGATAAACCCTTAGCCAGACTAACGAGAGGACACAGAGAGTGTGTCCAAATTAACAAAATCAGAAATGAAAAGGAGACATAACTACAGATTCAGAGGAAATTCAAAAATCATCAGATCTTACTATAAAGCCTATATTCAACAAAACTTGAAAATCTGCAGGAAATGGACAATTTCTAGACAGATACCAGTACCAAGTTAAATCAGGAACAGATAAACCAGTTAAACAACCCCATAACTCCCTAAGGAAATAGAAACGCAGTCATTAAAGGTCTCCCAACCAAAAAGAGCCCAGGTCCAGGCAGGTTTAGTGCAGAATTCTATCAGACCTTCATAGAAGACCTCATACCAATACTATCAAACTATTCCACAAAATTGAAACAGATGGAGCACTACGAATTCCTTCTATGAAGCCACAATTACTCTTATACCTAAACCACAAAG